>NW_027185451.1:0-32500 GCF_022577435.1 Embiotoca jacksoni | reverse complement strand
TGACACTTAATTATACGTCTATTGTTGATTGCCATGGTGATGTCATGTTTTATTTTTTATTTTTTTAATTGTTTTTGATCATTGCTGTTGAGCTGCTAAGTTTCCAACTTTATTTTGTTGCATTTTTGCAACAACAATAAACTGCCTTATGTCCTTATGGATGTTTTGAGACACAAATAAGTACATTCAAATTGACCTCAGCAGGTTTAATTGCCAAAACCTAACTTCTCATGTCCAATGGTTCATATCTCAACCTTATCATTTCATGAGTTTTTTCAGAGAGTAGCTCTGGATGTGTCTCAACTTGGTTACTTTGTTAGAAAAGCAAAGAAAGTCAGTGCAGAACCAAGTAGAATTTAATAAATAAATTGTTTACATTGTAAAAAATGCTCTAAAGAAACATTAACATGAAGGAACAGCTTGAATGAAAAACTTTTTTTTTTCTTATTGCATTACAGACAATGGAATTATTTTAAAAATCCAATGAACTTGAAGTGTGCACTATGACCCTGGATTGACCTAGGAAAATACAAGTATTGGATCGGGATTTAGTATCAGCAGATATTCCATATTTAATGAGTTGGATTGGGATCGGGAGCCAAAAATTTTATCAGTACAGCCTTAGTATTATTACAAAAAAAATGCCATCAGTTATATTGTTGTGCAAGTTAACTTATAAAAAGTAAAATTTAACAATCTGTTTTGTTCTGTTAGTTTAACATTGTGGTATCAAACTTCTGATGATCCCAAAGTTTCCCAGCATGTATCATCCATTTTATCTTTTGATTTTCATACTTGCTTTTCATTTTTGATTTAAAATTTATATCAGCTCAAAGCCAAATCTGAGAGCAAATAATTCTAGACAGATTCTAAAGACATATTTGGGCTGTTTCAGATTGTTAGGTTGGTGGATTTTTGCTATAACATCAACTGTACTGGTACAGCCAAGCTCTTCTCAAGTTTATCTATTATTTTTTTTCAATTTTCATTGCATTGAGATGAATATGGACGATTTGACTTCATCAAGTTTGTCAAGTTATGACTGCTTTTAAAGAATTTCTCAAACCATAGATGTGAAATAAAAAGGTGTGTCAGAGAGCTGATTCACAGGAAGGCAATCTACTTGGTCTTCTGAAACTAAATGTGTGTTTGGAAACATCACCATCTTCACACAACCAATGCTATGGTTCTTCTGACACTAACTTTACTTTTCTATCACTGTAGCTGCAAATCCTTCGGTCCAGAAAACATTAACTCTAATTACCAATGCAGAGACAAGACCAACAGCTCCTTCAGAAACTGGAATATTGAACAGCCAAATAATTAAAGTAACCAGCATCGTATAAGTGAAAATTCAGCCCATGGTTGGCTTGATGAGAACTGAAACGTGGAACACTCCTTCTGGTGCTATCGTAGCTAAGATGGCGCCGATATAGAGATATACTGTACTGTATATATAGATATATATATATATGTTGACTGTGTTTCTGGTTTGTTTGTATATCATATATATAGATATATAATGTACTGTATATACTGTGCATTTTATATTTTATATTTTTTAGTGCTATTTACTGCTATTTTATTGCTTTTCTATTATTCTATTCTATTCTATTCTATTCTATTCTATTCTATTCTATTCTATTCTATTCTATTCTATTCTATTGTTTTATTATATTATTTCTATTATTATCTTATTGCTTCTGTATGCTGCTATAGCGAAAAAATTTCCCCTCGGGGATTAATAAAGTAAATACATACATACCAACCTACCTACCTACCTAAAGGTAAAAATAAATATAAACCTTGTCGATACATTTCTCTCCTTGGTTTGTGGTCACGTGTTTGACCGTCCAGATCTAAGTGTGAAGATGACCATGGTGAGGATGAAGATTCACTCTGCTGCTGACCTTTCAGATCCAGTTCGATTTCAGATATCAGACAAGAGCCTTTAAGTTTCAAGTGTCAGATTACCGAATCGGGCTTCAGGCTTCTGACCAAAAGTATCAGATCTGAGATGTCAGAGCTGAAGAATCAGATTGAAGTTACTGAGGGCAGGTATCACGTGACCTCAGACAAATGTGTACTACATTAACATTAAACAAAATGATCAAAAAGAGCCTTGACTATGTATTCTGATAACTCCCAGTCCTCAAGTGAATCTGTGCTCCATCAGCAAAAATAACATGAAATTAATAACATTTATATTGTACGTCATGTTCCATTAATACAATTTATTTTCTGCTTCATGAAATTAGATTCCCCAAATACTACTGTCACTTTTATTCCTTCTCAGCTAAGTGCAGTGCTAACCAACAAGGGTTTACTGAACGACTTCAAACTGAGATGGAAGTTTCAACCCCAAAAAGAAAACAAGGAGCAGACAATGATGACGCCAATGGATGAAGACATTTCGTGTAACTGAGATTTACAAGCTACAGAGGTCGAACACGTAAAACTATTATTAATGTCGCCAGAAGACTTTGTTAACCAAATGAATTTCTGAAAAACAAAACATGTCATCTTCACTTGTGCCTTATCTGTACACTTGACTCAAATGTTGATCACACTAAATAAAAATAAAAACCACAATTATTAATATCTTCCAACTCCAAAAATCCTGACCTTTGACAAATCTGTCTCTGCCGTTGTTTTCTCTGCATGTCCAACATTACACTTATTTAATTCATTGACAAAACAAGACGCTCATTGTTGATCTATGGAGAGACTGTTTGCATGTTGCTTCTAAAATGTTTCAACTGTCTTTTCAAGACACCTTTAGGTATCTTTGTACAAAAGGATTTTTAGTCTCCTTGGGCACAACACAGGTGCTCACAAAGCGCAAGATGGTGTGGCCAACTTGTTTGTTATTTTGATGAACATAAATACAGGTGCTACTCTGTTACATTTTGCTGGAGATGCAAACCTCTAACATCATTTTACATGATGTGGAAAAGTATTATTTTCCTGTAATGTTAGCTGATGTACATTTAATGTTATATTGAGCTTGTTTCTCGAGTGGAGTTCAAATGAAAATACAGATGACGCTCCATGCGTAATTTATTTTAAATGTGTATAACTATAACAAGGAATTATAATGTGTGTAGCTCAGGATTTAATGTTTGTTGGTGAAGGTAAACATGGACGGAGGAACATGTCATCTTACCTTCATAAAAATGGCTATTTGGATATTTAAATATAGTCATGCAAAGATGTTGCAGTGAAATACTGGAAACTTTTGAGATCAGCAGACAGTTTGCGTCGACACGACTGACTCCAACTTCACCTGATTTGCCACTGCCATCAGTTAAAATGACAGACTTTATACATGTAAGTATATCTTCTGTTATTATTGGTTTAACTGTTATATTGTTGCTTTTAATATAATCATCATTGTTATTATTTCTATTAGTCATAGAAGTGCAGTAATAATTTTTGTACTAATAGTAGTAGCAGCAGCAATGGAACTGACCTGTTTTACCTACAGTTGCAATAAATATACCATAATTTATATTATCAATCAACGATATCCAAAGTTCAAAATCTTTCATTAATATTAATTTATCAAATCTAAAATTTTTATAAAAATGTATTTTAGATTTAAGTTATGTAATTCAACCTTTTGGCAAACCTCCAGTTTTCTGGCGTGAACATTCAATGTCACAAGGGAATTTTAATCACAGAATTTCAATAACTACAAAAAAACCACGACTGTTATTTCAAACTCATATCACCTCAGAAACTTCATGAATACTAGAAAAAGTTTACAACCATGATCAAAAGAATTCCAAATGTCGTCTTGCATGTATGTATTTGTTTTAAGGTGGATTTTGATTGAATGGCTGCTGTCCAGGTAAATGTGTTGTTCTGTTGTTCTTTCTTTTAGTTTTCAGTGACGTCATCAGTGCATTTGAATTTTCTCTTCTTGGGTAAGAGTCAAAGTTCCTTCACAAAATGTTATGGTGATGGTTGTTGGTTTGTTGAAATAATATAGTTCAGAATCTTCCTTTAAACATCATATTATTTTAAACAATGGACGTTTCACAACAAGATGAATATGTATATAAACTTTACGCTGAACTGAAAATGAGAGCACAACAATTCTATCAACGAGTGATCACGTTTTCAGGATTCTTAAACACCAAAGTGAATTCAGACGAACCATTCAGAATACGATTTTCAGTGTTTCAGTTAAATATTCTCTCTATCATCAACCTCTAGGATTTGGCCTCACTTCCTGCTCTCCTGACAACTTTCGTGAATACCACCATGTCAACTTAAAAATGAACTGGACAGACGCACAGCATTACTGCAGAGTGAAACACACCGACCTGGCGACCTTTGAAAACATGGATGACATTAGCAGGTTAAACAGGCCTAGTGATGAGACCGGATATGCATGGATCGGACTGACTGATGACCCAAAATCCTGGAGAGGCGTTATGGGCAATGATGCAAACTCCTGGAGATGGTCGGGGACTGGTAAAACAAGTACAACTGGTTACCACAATTGGACTGCAGGACAGCCAGATAATTATCATGGAAATGAAGTATGTTTCCAAATGTTGAGCTGTGGAACATGGAGTGATGCTGAATGCAAGGCAACAAAATATTTTGTTTGTTACCAAGGTAAGAAACATTTTGCGTTTATATTGTTTTTCAATGAAACTGCTCTCTGTTGCTGAAAGTGTTGAGGCTGTTTGGATCTGGTCAAAGTGAGTGGTATATAGCACCTTCAATGATATCACAGTGTAATGACAAATTGTACTTAATTTCAAGTTAAGCATACAACATATAGTTGATAATGGCTGATTCTACAAAGACAGGAAGTAACACTGTCAAAAGTCCTTTTTGTTTACTTTTTATGGCTGCACACTGGTGATCAGGCTGTCTGTACTGAAGTACTTCTGTATGTTCTTAATGTGAAAATATAATTTCATAACCACTCATCTCAAGATAACCCAAATGTATGTTTTCAAACACCAACAACTTCACACAACTACTGCTATGGTTCATCTCACACTAGCTTTACTTTTCTTCTGTTGCAGCTGTAAATTCTTCGGGCCAGAAAACATATACTCTAATTACCAATGCAGTGACATGGGAGGATGCCCAGACGTACTGCAGAACACACCACACAGACCTGGCTATGATTGAAAATGATCAGGAAAACACACAGGTGATGTCTGTTAAGTCAAATAATGAAGTGTGGATTGGTTTGTACCGGGTACCGTGGAGGTGGTCGGACAAGACCAACAGCTCCTTCAGAAACTGGGGGAGTGGAGAGCCAAATAACAACGATGGTTTACAGCACTGTGCAATGGAGGGTTTAGACCATGTTTGGTTTGATGAGAACTGTAACAAGGAATGCTCCTTCTGGTGCTATAAAGGTAAAAATAAATTTAAACCTTTTAAATACATTTCTCTCATATGTTTTTTTAAATGCAATCATGACTCTATCCTTGGTTTGTGATCATGTGTTTGTTTGACTGTCCAGATGTAAGAGTGAAGAAGACAATGGTGAGGATGAAGATTCACTCTTCTGCTGATCTTTCAGATCCATTTATTAATGCTCAGATCCTTCAGCAGGTAAATCTCACTCCCATATTCTCTGGTTCTCTCATGCAAAAGCACAGAAACAATTCTGGACCATCCTCCAGACTTCCACATCAGATGATAGGATTCAGTGTGAAGGTTTCAGGCGTCATGTTTACACTTCATACTGTAGTCGTCAAGTTTCAGATATCGGACTTCAATATCAGACATCAGACTTCTGTTCTGCTCTTCTGCTCCTCGTTTTGGTGCTCAATAATAGACAAATAAGAATAGTAATAATTTCCTCTTATTAGGAATGTGATTGAAGTGTTGTCATAACAAGGGTATGAATTATTGAGTTATGGTCACAAGGGTGTTTAATGAGGTCACAGTTACCTTCGCTCATGAGTATAAGTCAGTGTGAGGTGACTGCGGCCTTGACCTTTGACCCCCAAAATCGTATCAGTCCATCCTAGAGTCTAAGTGAATGTTTGTGCCAACCTTGAAAAAAGCCCTTTAAGGATTCCTGAAATATTACATTCACAAGAATGAGGAAGATGTGAAGTTACAGTGATCCTGAGCTTTGATGCCAAGTGAGTAGTTGTGTTATATTTGAAAGAGTTCAATTCAGCCATTTCTGAGATATCCTTTTAATGATAATGGTTCAAATTGGGTTTACAGCAAAAACTAAAAGGACATAAACAATGTATTAATTATACATTGTTACATTACTCCTTTAATTAGTTTCTGCTTTATGAAGTTAGTTTTCACTTGTATCATTTTTATTCCCTCTCAGCTCGGTGAATTGATAACCAACAAGACTCTACTGAATGACTTCAAACTGAGGTGGAAGATTCAACCCAAAAAAGAAAACAAGGAGCAGACAATGATGAAGCCAATGGATGAAGACATCCCGTGTGATGGGTAATATTTACAAGCTATGAACGTAGGATACATGAAACTATTATTAATGTAGCTAGATGACTTTGATATTCAAATCATCGTCTTGATAGCGTCATTCTCCCGGAAAGATTATAAATAAATGAATAAAGAAATGCTGAATTTGATCGAAGATACTCGGCCAGCCGTCAATATACCTGGGTGACCCGTTCAAGAAAGTCTATATACGAGATACACTGCATGTTGTTTCAACCTTCCACAATCTACTCAGAACTGGGTCGTGGGCTACTGGTAGTTCACAAGGTACAGGTTGGAGACCTCTGACTTTAACAGTACTGTCACTTTTATTTCCTCCAGCTAGGTGCAGTGATAACCAACAAGACTCTACTGAATGACTTCAAACTGAGGTGGAAGATTCAACCCAAAAAAGAAAACAAGGGGAAGAGAATGATGAAGCCAATGGATGAAGACATCCTGGCTGATGGGTATAATTTACAAGCTATAAAGGTAGAATACATGGAACTATGATTAATGTAGATAGATGCTTTGGATATCCAATTCCAGTAAATAATACTGTAAAACAAAACATGTTGTCATCTTAACTTATCTTAACCTCAATTGCTGACTTGACTCAGATATGATTTAATCAGGGTACCAACTTGGCTTTTCCCATTTGGCAAGAAGCTGTTTCTTTAAGAAATGCTTTAAAATGTGCTTAAAAAAAAACTTTTAACTGCTGTTTTGTAACTGTAACATACACTTCACATGCCCATATGAACATACACTCTTATCCATCATCAAACTCACATTTTTTTTTTTGCTTTTCTATTAATATTATTGTTTTTGATGTTGTTGTCATAAACATTTTGTTTTTATTTGTTTTTCATTAGTTTAATGTAGTCATATTATTTCTGTACTGTATATCCTTTGTGTTTTCTGTAACTTTGTGAACTTTAAAAATTACCTGGGTGGAGGCTTTCAAGAGGCTCGTTTACTTTTTTGCCTTTCTCTGCTCTGCATGGTATCTTTTTTTCATCTTTGCAATATTTGTCTTTTCAAAATTGTGCAAAATGAATCTTGCTCATGAAAAAAATGAATAAAGTGAACTAGATGATATGGCACTCTTGTGAATAATTACATGAAGTATCTTGCACATTTGATCAGTTACTAAACTTCAGACAGAGATGTAGTGTTTTGCTGCCCTCTCTGGTGGAACGAACTTTGCCAAACTCGTTTTTGCATATTTAAATATGTGCACGATGACATGCAGGGGAAAAAAAAAAAAAAAAACAAGAAGATTGGCAGATATGAGTGAATCTGATGATGGGAAATATGCTGCTAACAGTTGAAACACTTGATTTTAAATTGAGTATATCTTCTATTAATAACTATTTAGATATACTAAAGCAGGACTGCAGAAGAACATAAATCACTCAAAACATTCACATCAACATTCAATCAATTCACTAGTTTTACCTTTTCAAAGAATTATCAGATAGCAATAATCCTTCTGGCATTTCTCAAAAATAGCCATCTCCCATTATATTCCTGAATTATGACATTGGATCATTAGATAGCTCAGTGGTACAGTAAAGTTGAACTTTGACCTTTTGGTTACAAAATGTAATTTTAGTCTATTAGACATTTGATGGAAATGTTGTTATAATTAACGTATGAATTTGAGTTACGGCCACATGTGTTTTTTTTAAATATAGTGTTACAAGAATAGCACAGATGTGAGATCACAGTGACCTTTGACCCCCAAAATCAAATCAATTCACCCTTGGGACCAAAGCAATGTTTGTGCCAAGACCGAGGAAATACCCTGATCTTGAGGAATTGCGTTCGCTGGATCGGGATGGACAGATAAATAAAACCTGAAACCATAAATCGTCTGTCTACGGTTGTCCTCGATTTAGAGGCATGATTGCTTGTGTTTTTATTTTTTTTCCTTTGCAACCACTTGAGCTATCCTGTTCAACCTGAGGTACATTTTCCTCTTGCATCCATGATGAGGAAGTTTAGCCACTGTCCCGTTGACATTAAACATCTGAATTAGCAGGTGCAGTCAGCAGAATCAGGCTGTGTGGAGATGATACCGTAGCCTTTATTTTGAACATGCTTGCTAGTTATCTTCTCCTTCATCTCCTCAGACAACACACCTCATCTCTGTACTACTTTTTTTAATCATCTCATCTAAGAGGTATTGATAATTTTGTCCAAAGCTATTTCAGAAGATCTTAGTAGATTAAGTGAAAATACAGCATGGGGAGGGAGTGCTAGTATTCATGAGAAAGGAGCTTTTAATTTGAACACCGTAAAATAAAAACTATTGTTTTTGGAAAGTGTAAGGCCACAAATACAAACACATCAAATTTCCAAAGTACATCCCTGCAGATATAAACCTAAGTTAACATTTGATAAACAAACATTGTAAAGGTCACCTTTGTCAGGTGAACCATTTGGATATTTAAAGAAAGGATGCAAAAACTATGCATTACAGTGTGTGTGTGTGTGTGTGTGTGTGTGTGTGTGTGTGTGTGTGTGTGTGTGTGTGTGTGTGTGTGTGTGTGTGTGTGTGTGTGTGTGTGAATTTGAATGTGTGTGTGAATGTGAATGTGTGTGTGTGAATGTGAATTTGAATGTGTGTGTGTGTGTGTATGTGTGTGTGTGTGTGTGTGTGTGAAAGAGAGAAATAAAGAGCAATCACGGAAAAAAACAGAACAAGAGAACAAAACAAGACACCTTGACGATTATGTTTTTTCTTTTTTAGTTGCGTGCAGTACTTGCTAAGCCGGGTGTGACTGACTTTAAATTGACCTTGAAGAAACCACCCGAGAAGCAGACACAGAAGAGCCACGAAATAGATATAAACACGAGGGGCAATTAAAAAGTCCAGAGACTTGGGTATAAATGGCCTCAACACTGCAGCAGTAAGCTCTAACTTTCATGAATAATTATTCCAAGTTAAAACGCTTCATCAACGTTTCGCAGGTTGTTGATGTGCATTCGTGATTTCAACGAGGACTTGATGAGAGAGCACACGTTACATTTTGAACCAAACTCTGGAAATCGTCAACAGAGACCCTTGAAATTATTCAGAAGGTTTATGGCAATGAAGCAATGAGCCGGGCGAGTTGTTCCGGGCGACATTCACATTTCAAGCACAGCAGAACTTCAAAGTCAAAGACCGAAGAAGGTCTGGAGCATCCAGCTGGTTTTTTCTTTGACATTAACGGGGTTGTGCACCGTGAAGTGAATTTGTCCTGCAGAGTCAGATTGTCAACATCGAGTTCTACTGTGATGTTTTGAGTTTTCTGGGTAAAAACCACCTGAACTGTAGCGTGATGGATCTTTGGTTCTTCACGATGATCACCCAGCCACTCGGTGTGTTTCTCGCCTGCTACAACACAATCGTCTCCACCATCCCTACTTTCAGGACCTGCGACTTCTTTCTATTCCCCAAAAACGTGATGTTTCTCTGGTCAAGTTTTAGGTCACATGTTCGCCAACCAGTCGGAACAAAATCATGTGGAACTCAGATGCTGATGTTGATCAAGAGACAGAACTTGAAATACTTACTCACGAAGGTTAATGATGTCATGTGCTACACACACACACACACACACACACACACACACAATCTTCTTTGAATACCGATATGCGTTTGTCTTCCTGTTTAGATGCTTGCTGACCCTGTGAGAAGAACTCCCAGAAAGATGAACCACATTATTCCATAGACATGAACACGGAAACAAAATGCAAATTAAACATACGATGTTGTATATATATATATATATATATGTATATATATATATATATATATATACACACACCGAGACGAGGAGCAGATGCTTTCCGAGGCGAGGGGAGAAGATCCGAGTAATATTTGTCCACTTTAAGTACAGCCATGCATTAGCAGCGTCATCGTCACACATTCTTCGATGTGTTTTTTTCTGATAGCTTGCCTTCCTCGTCACACACGTAGCAGTCTTTAAGTATTGGACCACGCACACATGTATGTAAAGTACAGTACATATCGTCTCTCACATTCACCCGCTCGTCAGAGAATAGACTTTGGAATTAAATGGCTTTTTTGGAGGAAAACAACAACAACAACAACAACAACAACAACAACAACAACAACAACAATCACAACATTCTAATCCAAATCTTCCCGACTAATCAGATTCTACTTTGTCATAAGGTCGTAAAGCCAATTAAGTACTCGTCTTTCTCTGTAGAATAAAAAGTTTAAAAAAAAACTCTGACACACGTGTACTGCCGTGTGTTTGTGTGCAACAAGCGTAAGCGGTCTCTTCTATAAATACAGTACGTCTTATATCTCGCTCTCTCTTCTGACCCCACGTGGCCTACTTAACAAAAATAGAATAAAAAATAACTTTTCATACAATCTAGAAACAAAACTGTGTTGGTTGAATACGAGGGGTGAGGAGGAGGAGGAGGAGGAGGAGGAGGAGGAGGACGGCGAGGCGCTGGCGTCGCCGGTCATGGCCTCCATGGGCAGCGGGGGGCTCTGGTGGCCGTGCAGCATGCTGTGCAGCTGGCTGTTGTTGCTCATCATGTTGTTCATGGCGTTCTGCATCTCCAGCAGCATCCTCTGCTTCTCTCTCTTTGGGATGCGACCAAACCTGACGGCTGAGAGAGAGAAAAAAAACATGACAGATGTTAGTTTGACGAATTAAGGAGCACGAAAAGAATCAACAGGTTGTTGTACTGTGGACCGACAGATGGGGAAAAATGAACGTGACTAACATGATCTACTCTGTCTTCTGAAACTAAATGTGTGTTTGGAAACATCACCATCTTCACACAACCAATGCTATGGTTCTTCTGACACTAACTTTACTTTTCTGTCACTGTAGCTGCAAATCCTTCGGGCCAGAAAACATATACTCTAATTACCAATGTAGTGACATGGGAGGATGCCCAGACGTACTGCAGAACACACCACACAGAGCTGGCTATGATTGAAAATGATGAAGAAAACACACAGGTGATGTCAGTTAACTCTATACATGAAGTGTGGATTGGTTTGTACCGGGTACCGTGGAGGTGGTCGGACAAGACCAACAGCTCCTTCACAAACTGGATTAGTGGACAGCCAAATAATTACGGTAACCAGCACTGTGTAACTGAGAATTCAGACCATGGTTGGCTTGAAGAGAACTGTAACAAGGAACACTCCTTCTGGTGCTACAAAGATGAAAAGAAATATAAACCTTATAGATACATTTCTCTCGTTTTCCTTTGCAATACAATAATGACTCTTTCCTTTGTTTGTGGTCACGTGTTTGACCGTCCAGATCTAAGAGTGAAGACGACCATGGTGAGGATGAAGATTCACTCTACTGCTGACCTTTCAGATCCAGCTACTAAAGCTCAGATCCTAAAGCAGGTAAAGCTCATTACAATATTCTCTGGTTCCACAGGCCTCAGACTTCACGTTTACACCTCAGGTATCAGAGCGACAAGGGTTCGATTTCAGACGTCAGACAAGAGTCTTTAAGTTTCAAGTGTCAGATTACCGAATCGGGCTTCAGGCTTCTGACCAAAAGTATCAGATCTGAGATGTCAGAGTTGAAGAATCAGATTGAAGTTACTGAGGGCAGGTATCACGTGACCTCAGACGAATGTGTACTACATTAACATTAAACAAAATGATCAAAAAGAGCCTTGACTATGTACTCTGATAACTCCCAGTCCTCAAGTGAATCTGTGCTCCATCAGCAAAAATAACATGAAATTAACAACATTTTTATTGTACGTTATGTTCCATTAACACTAATTATTTTATGCTTCATGAAGTTAGATACCCCAAAACACTACTGTCACTTTTATTCCTTCTCAGCTCAGTGCAGTGCTAACCAACAAGGGTTTACTGAACGACTTCAAACTGAGGTGGACGTTTCAACCCCAAAAAGAAAACAAGGAGCAGACCGAGATGAAGCCAATGGATGAAGACATCTCTTGTAACTGATAATATTTACAAGCTAAAAAGGTGGAATACATGACATTATTAGTAATGTAGCTAGAAGACTTTTATATTCAAATCATCATCTTGATATTGTCATTTTTAACGTAGGTAGAAGACTTTGTTAACCAAATGAATTTGTTTTGTAAAACAAAACACGTTGTCATCTTCACTTGCTCCCTGTTTTTACTAAATCTCGTAGTGCCTGACGTGTGTTAGGATCATTATTTTCTTATTATCAGAGTGAAGTAATGGGGTATACTAAACTGTATTTAATTCTGGTATTTATTTCTAGTTTATTACACGTGACATTGAGTTACTAGCACACTGGCTGTGGTCTGAATTCTCAGCTGCACAATGCTGCTGTTAGAAGCTTTCTGTGAATACATATTTTTGATCGTTACCTTTAAAATGTTTCAACTGTCTTTTCAGGACACCTTTAGGCATCTTTGTACAAAAGGTTTTGGGCCAATTAGTTGGGCCCTATTTTAATCTCCTTTTGCACAACACAGGTGCGCACAAGATGCAAGAAGGTGTGGCAGACTTGTTAAGTATTTTGATGAACACAAATACAGGTGCTACTCTGCTACATTTTGCTGGAGGTGAAAACCTCTAACATAATTTGACATGATGCAGAATTGCATCATTTTCCTGTAATGTTAGCTGATGTACATTTAATGTTATATTGAGCTCGTTTGCAGAGTGGAGTTCAAAGGAAAATACACAGATGACGGCTGCATGAGTGATTTTTTTTTTTTTTTACCTGTATCCAGGAATTATAATGTATGTAGCTCAGGATTTAATGCTTGTTGGTAATGGTAAACATGGACGGAGGAACATCTCATCTTACCTTCATAAAAATGGCTATTTGTATATTTAAATATAGTCATGCAAAAATGCTGCAGTGTCAAGCTGGAAACTTTTGAGATCAGCAGACAGTTTGCGTCGACACGACTGACTCCAACTTCGCCTGATTTGCCACTGCTATCAGTTAAAATGACAAACTTTATACATGTAAGTATATCTTCTATTAGCATTGGTTTAACTGTTATCTTCTTGCTTTTAATATCATCATTATTGTTATTATTTCTGTTAGTCATAGAAATGCAGTCATAATTTTTGCACTAATAGTAGTAGCAGCAGCAATGGAACTGACCTGTTTTACCTACTGTTACAATAAATATACCATCATTTATATTAACAAGCAAATACATCCAAAGTTTAATATATTTCATTGATATTAATTTACCAAATCTCAAATTTTCATAGACATTTATTTTAGTTTGAAGTTGTGTAATTCAAACTTTTGGCAAACCTCCAGTTTTCTGGCGTGAACATTCAACCTCACAAAGGAATTTTGATAGTTTAATTTCAATAACTACAAAAAACAACTACTTCAATTTCAAACTCATATCACCTCAGAAACTTCTTGAATAATAGAAAAAGTTTACAACCATGATCAGGTGAAATCAAAATGTAGTCTTGCATGTATGTATTAGTTTTAAGGTGGATTTTGATTGAATGGCTGCTGTCCAGGTAAATGTGTTGTTCTGTTGTTCTTTCTTTTAGTTTTCAGTGACGTCGTCAGTGCATTTGACTTTTCTCTTCTTGGGTAAGAGCCAAAGTTCCTTCACAAAACTTTATGGTTATGGTTGTTGGTTTGTAGAAATCATATAGTTCAGAGTCTTCCTTTTAATTATAGAGCTGAGAAAGACCGGCCCGGAGGAGAAAGTTAATTTACAGAAGTGCAGTGAACTCAACCAAATACTTTCCATTACCCTCTTTCATAATTGAATCCCGATTTATAACCTTGGGAGCATTAATTATAGATACAAAGCATATGCCTTCAGAAACCCTTAACCAGCTCACATTTAAATGTCTTCAGTTTAGAAAAAAAAAAAAAAATCATCACATCCATACCAGAGTCGTTGAGATACGGCGTGTGACATTGTTTGTAAACATATTCTCACTTAAAGTTTTGTTTATTTTAATTACCACAAACTACAACATATTAAGTATTTTTATAGCTTGGGAAGTCTGTTAGCAGGTCACAGTGGGAACTTGGAGGCAGTCGGGTATATATTCAGATGTTTGCAAGTGGTAGGTCAGTAAAACATTTTTGCCCAAAGGTTCCTTATGTTAATCCAGCCATGGTCTAAGGACCAAATTATGGTGTTTTAGAACTACTTTGTCATACATGATTAGAAAATCTTGTCTGGCCACACTGGAACAGAGAAGGAGAGGTAGCCTTGAAGAAAGGGAGGCGTAATATCGTTTTAAAACTGGGATAGTGGCTCTCATTTTCAAAAAATCTCTCCAAGGAGACATTTGCTGTGTTCCAAATCACATACCAGGTAGTCACTTAATTAATTTGAGAGTATAATTGTGAACATACTGTCAAGTAAAAAACAACATGCAGTAAAGGATGAGTATCCTGATGATATATGGTAAAAGTAGATACATATCAAGTTAAAAAATTCCTCAGAATTAAGCAACAGCACATTTTTCTAAACAAAGAATTGTAGAATAAAAAACGGGACACAATTGACTTGTGAAATGAGGGTTTTTTTTCACACCAAACTGTCAAAGAAATGAAGATATCCAAAAGAAAAAAAATCTCCACATTAAGTAAAAGCACATAATCCTAAAATGTAGATGTTTGAAATGATGTAAATTCATTCTGGAAAAAAGGAGCCTTAAAATGAAATACTGAAGGGAAAGAATCACGTTTGGATTATCAGATTTGACTGTATATGGGTAATTGTTGATATTATTGTTCAATAAGAGCTTTGAGTGCACAAAACCTGTTTCTGCTACATTCAAATTTTACGGTCATTTCCAGGAAGTGCAGATCAACATGCGATTTGATACAAAGCTATACTGTCGGCATGTAAGAGTACTATACGTGAGTGTACTCATTAGAGTACTTGACTATGAACACAGCAAATGATAGTGTTGCACGGGGTTGTGTACTTGGAAATACCTCAAACAGTAAAGTAATAAATAAAAAATGTGTTATCATTATTAAATAAAGGGATTTCAAAATTATTCAGACGAACCATTCAGAATACGATTTTCAATGTTTCACAGTTAAATATTCTCTCTATCATCAACCTCCAGGATTTGGCCTCACTTCCTGCTCTCCTGACAACTTTCGTGAATACCACCATGTCAACTCAAAGATGAAATGGACAGACGCACAGCATTACTGCAGAGTGAAACACGCCGACCTGGCGACCTTTGAAAGCATGGATGACATTAGCGGGTTAAACAGGCCTAGTTATGAGACCGGATATGCATGGATCGGACTGACTGATGACCCAAAATCCTGGAGAGGAGTTATGGGCAATGATGCAAACTCCTGGAGATGGTCGGGGACTGGTAAAACAAGTACAACTAGTTACCACAAGTGGACTGCAGGACAGCCAGATAATTACGGTGGAAATGAAGTATGTGTCATAATGTATGACGGTGGAACATGGACTGATATTAATTGCAAGTACACTAAATATTTTGTTTGTTACCAAGGTAAGACAAATTTTGCGTTTATATTGTGTTTTATGAAACTGCTCTCTGTTGCTGAAAGTTTTGAGACTGTTTGGATCTGGTTAAAGTGAGTGGTATATAGCACCTTCAATAAGTGTAAAGACAAATTATACTTAATTTCAAGTTAAGTATACAACATCTAGTTGATGATGGCTGATTTTAAGAAGACAGGAAGTAACACAAAGTAAGAAGTCCTCTTTGTTTACATTTTATGCCTGCACACTGGTGATCAGGCTGTCCGGACTTCACTATATCTGAATGTTGTTGATGTGAAAACATTATTTCAGAACCACTCACCTCCAGATAACCCACATGTGTGTTTTCAAACACCAACAACTTCACACAACTACTGCTATGGTTCATCTCACACTAGCTTTACTTTTCTTCAGTTGCAGCTGTAAATTCTTCGGGCCAGAAAACATATACTCTAATTACCAATGGAGTGACATGGGAGGATGCCCAGACGTACTGCAGAACACACCACACAGACCTGGCTATGATTGAAAATGATGAAGAAAACACACAGGTGATGTCAGTTAACTCTATACATGAAGTGTGGATTGGTTTGTACCGGGTACCGTGGAGGTGGTCGGACAAGACCAACAGCTCCTTCAGAAACTGGATTAGTGGAGAGCCAACTAACTATGCTGGTTTAGAGCACTGTGCAATGGAGGTTTCAGACCATAGTTGGAATGATGACAACTGTAACAACGAATACTCCTTCTGGTGCTATAAAGGTGAAAAGAAATATAAACCTTGTAAATACATTTCTCTCATTTTTTTTTAAAATGCAATAATGACTCTATACTTGGTTCGTGATCATCTGTTTGTTTGACGGTCCAGATGAAAGAGTGAAGAAGACAATGGTGAGGATGAAGATTCACTCTACTGCTGATCTTTCAGATCCATTTATTCAGGCTCAGATCCTACAGAAGGTAAATCTCACTCCCATATTCTCTGGTTCTCTCATGCAAAAGCACAGAAACAATTCTGGACCATCCTCCAGACTTCCACATCAGATGATAGGATTCAGTGTGAAGGTTTCAGGCGTCATGTTTACACTTCATACTGTAGTCGTCAAGTTTCAGATATCGGACTTCAATATCAGACATCAGACTTCTGTTCTGCTCTTCTGCTCCTCGTTTTGGTGCTCAATAATAGACAAATAAGAATAGTAATAATTTCCTCCTGTTAGGAATGTGATTGAAATGTTGTCATAACCAGGGTATGAATTATTGAGTTTTGGTCACAAGGGTGTTTAATGAGGTCACAGTTACCTTCGCTCGTGAGTATGAGTCAGTGAGGTGACTCCGGCCTTGACCTTTGACCCCCAAAATCGTATCAGTCCATCCTAGAGTCTAAATGAATGTTTGTGCCAACCTTGAAAAAAGCCCTTTAAGGATTCCTGAAATATTACATTCACAAGAATGAGGAAGATGTGAAGTCACAGTGATCCTGAGCTTTGATGCCAAGTGAGTAATTGTGTTATATTTGAAAAAGTTCAATTCAGCCATTTCTGAGATATCCTTTTAATGATAATGGTTCAAATTGAGTTTACAGCAAAAACTAAAAGGACATAAACAATGTATTAATTGTACATTATGTTACATTACTCCTTTAATTAGTTTCTGCTTTATGAAGTTAGTGTTCACTTTTATCATTTTTATTCCCTCTCAGCTCGGTGAATTGATAACCAACAAGACTCTACTGAATGACTTCAAACTGAGGTGGAATATTCAACCCAAAAAAGAAAACAAGGAGCAGACAATGATGAAACCAATGGATGAAGACATCCAGTGTGATGGGTAATATTTACAAGCTATAAACGTAGAATACATGAAACTATGATTAATGTAGATAGATGACTTTGATATTCAAATCATCATCTTGATAGCGTCGTTCTCCTTGACAGATTATAAATAAATGAATAAAGAAACGCTGAATTTGATCGAAGATACTTGGCCAGCCGTCAATATACCTGGGTGACCCGTTCAAGAAAGTCTATAGAAGAGATACACTGCATGTTGTTTCAACCTTCCACAATCTACTCAGAACTGGGTCGTGGGCTACTGGTAGTTCACAAGGTACAGGTTGGAGACCTCTGACTTTAACAGTACTGTCACTTTTATTTCCTCCAGTTAAGTGCAGTGATAACCAACAAGACTACTGAATGACTTCAAACTGAGGTGGAAGATTCAACCCAAAAAAGAAAACAAGGGGAAGAGAATGATGAAGCCAATGGATGAAGACATCCTGGGTGATGGGTATAATTTACAAGCTATAAAGGTAGAATACATGGAACTATGATTAATGTAGATAGATGCTTTTGATATCAAATTCCAGTAAATAATACTGTAAAACAAAACATGTTGTCATCTTAACTTATCTTAACCTCAATTGCTGACTTGACTCAGATATGATATAATCAGGGTACCAACTTGGCTTTTCCCATTTGGCAAGAAGCTGTTTCTCTATAAAATGCTTTAAAATGTGCTTAAAAAAAAACTTGTAACTGTTGTTTTGTAACTGTAACATACACATCACATGCACATATGAACACACACTGTCATCCATCATCAAACTCACATTTTTTGCTTTTCTATTGATTTTATTGTTTTTGATGTTGTTGTCATAAACATTTTGTTTTTATTTGTTTTTCATTAGTTTTATGTAGTCATAATATTTCTGTACTGTATATCCTTTGTGTTTTCTGTAACTTTGTGAACTTTAAAAATTACCTGGGTGGAGGCTTTCAAGAGGCTCATTTACTTTTTTGACTTTGTGTACACTGTATTGTATCTTTTTTTCATCTTTGAAATATTTGTCTTTTCAAAATTGTGCAAAATGAATCTTGCTCAGGAAAAAAATGAATAAAGCGAACGAGATGATATGACACTCTTGTGAATAATTACATGAAGTATCTTGCACATTTGATCAGTAACTAAACTTCAGACAGAGATGTCGTGTTTTGCTGCCCTCTCTGGTGGAACGACCTTTGCCAAAATCATTTTTATTAAGACATACTATATTATGACCTTTTTTTGGTGACATAGTATTGTATGACATTTTTAGAACATTTTTGACAACCTACTATAGATGACATTTTTTGGACATTTTGGACGGCATTTGTAAGACATTTTTTTTTTCAAGCAATGCTAAAGTATGACATTTTTTGGACATTTTGGACGGCATTTGTAAGACATTGTTTTTTTCAAGCAATACTAAAGTATGACATTTTTTTGACGACATACTAAAGAATGACATTTTTTGGACATCTCTGAAGACATACTGTCGTATGACATTTTGTGGGGGTGTCTTTTTTTTAGACTTTCTTGATGACATTCTATAGCATGACTTTATCAATTTTTCAACGAAATTTTTTTGGACATTTCCGGCAATATATAGATAGATATACTTTATTGATCACACAAGCCCATTTTTTTTTAAACATTTGTTCTCTTCCCATCAGGGGATTGAACTTCGGTCTCCTTTTTGGCAGGCAGGGACGCTCAACCCTGTACTACAATGAGCCTTTTGTAAAATATCAAACACCATTACATTTTACTGACATTCTGGACCACATACTATAGTGACATTTCTTTGACTTTTATTGACGACATTAATGAGTGTATAACATTTTGGACGACATACTATGGCATGACTCTTATCAAATTTTCTACTAAACGTTTTTGACATTTCCGACAATATATAGATCGATATACTTTGCTGATCACACAAACATTTTGTGTTAAAGATTTGTTCTCTTCCCATCAGGGGTTTGACCTTAGGACCCCTGTGTGGCAGGCGGGAACACAATGAACTTCTTCAGCCAAGTCATATACCAGAAGTGCAGACCAAATACCATAGGACAATATTTTTTTGACACTTTGAAAGACATACTACTATGACAATTTTTTTTACTTTTTTGACTACACACTATGACATTTGTTTGACTTTTTTTTTTTGACATACTATCAAATGTATTTTGGGGGGGGGGTAAATTTTGGATGACGTACTACAGTATGACATTTTGATGATAACCACAGTTGTGGAACTGATTATCTTTAACTGTGGGTTTCTCCTTTTTTAGCCAGCTCAGCCAGAGAAAGCCTGGGTATGTTGCACTCGCTTTGAGTACACGCCTCATGACGCACACCTGTGTTTATTAGTGTTTGGTAACCGCTGTTTCGAAAAGAGTTTGATTGAAATGTTGAAATGTTCTGCTTTATTTATTTCTCTATTTATTCTGTCCAGTCTTTTTTTTTTTGGGGGGGGGGGGTTAATATAGGCTTTACGTGAAGCTTCTTTTCACAGCTTTTAACCCTATTGTACTTTACACACAAGTCTTATATTCGTAAATCTAAAATAAAATTATCATTAATTCAACGCCCAATAGAAAACTAAATCTGCTGATAATAATACTGTGACATTTTACAAGTTGTTAGATTAATTAAATCTAATGTGATATAAACTGCAGTTGAGACAGAAAGCAGCACAATCTGCTGTTCTGCTGAACACTTGGTTTTCATAGGGATGGATCTCCACCTAGTGGTGAACAGTAATCACTGCTGCTCAGTGGATTTAATATTTGAATTTAATAATTTCTAATATTACATATACTTAGACATCAATAACCACAAAGACCACACAGTATTCTTCACTTTTTTTTATTCATACTATATCATATTTATATTCTATTTTCATCAGATATTTATACATATATATATTTTTATATAGTTATTTACATATGGCCTTGATGCCAGTAAAAGAAACCGATATTTCAACAAAATGACAAAAACAAGTGTCAAAATTCAGTGCTGTGCTGCAAACACAGTTTGATTTAAAAAAGAAAAAAAGAAAAAAGTAAAATCCAGAAAGTGGGAAAATGACAAAAAGAAACACGTGTTGTGATTACATGTACATGATGCCGTGTCGCACTACTCGTGGGTTTTGTGTCACATCGTTTTTCTGCTCCAGATCTTGTGCAAATGTAGTGTTTTGCTTTTTGTAAATGGCGTCATCGACTCCCCCCGGAAATCACCATGCGGGCGGTTCCCGTGCACATGAACACGTAAACAAAATGCAAATTAAACATACGACGCTCTATATATATATATACATATACATATGTATATATGTATATATATATACATACACACACCGAGACGAGGAGCAGATGCTTTCCGAGGCGAGGGGAGAAGATCCGAGTAATATTTGTCCACTTTAAGTACAGCCATGCATTAGCAGCGTCATCGTCACACGTTCTTCGATACGTTTTTTTTCTGATAGCTTGCCTTCCTCGTCACACACGTAGCAGTCTTTAAGTATTGGACCACGCACACATGTATGTAAAGTACAGTACATATCGTCTCTCACATTCACCCGCTCGTCACAGAATACATTTTGGAATTAAATGGCTTTTTTGGAGGAAAAGAACAACAACAACAACAACAACAACAACAACAACATTCTAATCCAAATCTTCCCGACTAATCAGATTCTACTTTGTCATAAGGTCGTAAAGCCAGTTAAGTACTCGTCTTTCTCTGGAGAATAGAAAGTAAAAAAACAACAACAAAAACCTCTGACACACGTGTACTGCCGTGTGTTTGTGTGCAACAAGCGTAAGCGGTCTCTTCTATAAATACAGTACGTCTTATATCTCGCTCTCTCTTCTGACCCCACGTGGCCTACTTAACAAAAATAGAATAAAAAATAACTTTTCATACATTCTAGAAACAAAACTGTGTTGGTTGAACACGAGGGGTGAGGAGGAGGAGGAGGAGGAGGAGGAGGAAGGGGACGGCGAGGCGCTGGCGTCGCCGGTCATGGCCTCCATGGGCAGCGGGGGGCTCTGGTGGCCGTGCAGCATGCTGTGCAGCTGGCTGTTGTTGCTCATCATGTTGTTCATGGTGTTCTGCATCTCCAGCAGCATCCTCTGCTTCTCTCTCTTTGAGATGCGACCAAACCTGACGGCTGAGAGAGAGAAAAAATAAAGACAGATGTTAGTTTGACGAATTAAGGAGCACGAAAAGAATCAACAGGTTGTTGTACTGTGGACCGACAGATGGGGAAAAATGAACGTGACTAACATGATCTACTCTGTCTTTTGAAACTAAATGTGTGTTTGGAAACATCACCATCTTCACACAACCAATGCTATGGTTCTTCTGACACTAACTTTACTTTTCTGTCACTGTAGCTGCAAATCCTTCAGGCCAGAAAACATATACTCTAATTACCAATGTAGTGACATGGGAGGATGCCCAGACGTACTGCAGAACACACCACACAGAGCTGGCTATGATTGAAAATGATGAAGAAAACACACAGGTGATGTCAGTTAACTCTATACATGAAGTGTGGATTGGTTTGTACCGGGTACCGTGGAGGTGGTCGGACAAGACCAACAGCTCCTTCAGAAACTGGATTAGTGGACAGCCAAATAATTACGGTAACCAGCACTGTGTAACTGAGAATTCAGACCATGGTTGGCTTGAAGAGAACTGTAACAAGGAACACTCCTTCTGGTGCTATAAAGGTGAAAAGAAATATAAACCTTTTCAATGCATTTTTATTTTTTTCTTGCATTGCAATAATGACTCTATCCTTGGTTTGTGATCATGTGTTTGTTTGACTGTCCAGATGTAAGAGTGAAGACGACAATGGTGAGGATGAAGATTCACTATACTGCTGATCTTTCAGATCCATTTATTAATGCTCAGATCCTTCAGCAGGTAAAGTTCACTCCCATATTCTCTGGTTCTCCCAGAAACAATTTTGGGCCAACTTTAGGCATCACACCTCAAAATCAGACTTTAGGATCAAAGCGTAGGAATAAGTCCACATGTCCAAGACTTCTCACCTTAAGGTTCAGATTTCAGACATCACACATTAGTCTTTAGATCTTAGCGAGCACACTTCCGATCAGATTTCCGGCTTGATCTGTAACACAACATTTTATGTAATAAGGAAAAAGAATGGATTTTGGAACGAGTATATTTCCTTTCGATGGATCTCCTTCCTTTTTACGTACTGCAACTGGTTGGAGCTTTAGCACCACCAACTACTGGTACTTTGCATACTACATTTAACATGTATATGCATTGCGACATACTACATATTTTTCTGGTCTACTGAATAGAATGGTGGTGGGGATACTAGAACACAGCAGATCTCAGAGCTATTCATTGTGATAACTCCCATTCTTTAAGTCAAACTGTGCTCCAACAGCAAAGTAACACATGGAATTCATCTTGTTTTAACAGTGCATGATGCCACATTAATACTTTAATTATATTATGCTTTATGAACTTAGATTAGTAAAGCACCAGGTGTGATTTCTGTTTCTTTTCAGCTAGGTGCATTGATCACCAACAAGACTCTACTGAATGACTTCAAACTAAGTTGGAAGATTCAACATAAAAAAGAAAACCAGGAGCAGACAGTGATGAAGCCAATGGATGAAGACATCCCGTGTACCTGATAATAATGTGTTCTAAATGAAGTTAATTAAATACTCTAGCAGACAACTGCATTATCCTTCACATATTAAGCTTGATGAAACAACAGAGTGAAAAGTAGTTTTGCTGAACTCTCTGCTTGATAAGGTTTTTTCACCTCTGACCTCATCCAGCATCACTGCTGAGTGAGGTCTGAAATGGGCCTACACTTCACTGCAGGGAGAAATCAGCAGGTCAGCAAGTTTTCAGGAGGTGTTCAGTCACTTTTTCAAGATATCTGTTCCACGTTCTTATGTGCAAGTAGTATATAACGATGAGCTTCAGAGAAACTCATACAATGAATGAAAACATACGCTTACCTGTCTTTGCTCTGTTTTAAAATTATGATCAATTAATGACAGATTTTCTTGTTTGTGTGTGATCACAGTACATATTTAATAATAGGAAGGGAATCTTTTTCCACCTCTGACTAATCACTTTGTTTTATTTCAGGGCACCTTATAGTGTAATACTGTCTATTCATTAGATGTTGTTTGACTGTAGCTGGAAACTGTGCTTTTTTTGTGTGTTTATTCTGCTGTACTGGCTTCAAACTGAGGAGGAAGATTCAACCCAAAAGATAAAACAAAGAGAAGAGAATGATGAAGCCAATGGATGATGACATCCTGTGTAACTGATAATATTTGCAAGCTACAAAGGTAGAATACATTAAACTTTAATTAATCTATCCAAATGAATTTATTAACTGATTTAGATGCTGTAAAACAAAACATGTGATCTTCACTTGTGCCTTATCTGCATACTTGACTCAAAATCAAATGTTGCTCACAGAAACAAAAAAAACATAATTACAAATCTGATGAGAAGCCTGTTTTTAGCTTTTAACTTTAAGATGAAGGCTGTTGTTTTCTCTACACGTCTAACATAAAACTTGTTTAATTTATTGACAAATCAAGACACTCATTGTTGATCTATGGAGAGACTGTTTGCTCGTTGCTTCCTTCTCCAATGACTGTGGTGGAGTTATGATGTGCTAGATTTACCTGGTACAGTTTGCACTGCACCTCTTTTTCATTTACTCTTCTTTAGTTCAACAAATAACTTTTTGACGGATTGAGTTTTCTTTGTATGTTTTCCCTGTTTGTACCGTAGCATCTAATCTCACCTGGCAGTAATGTTATCTTCTTCTTTTGCCGGTTAATGACAGTAAAAGCTAAAAACTTTTCGGTGCATTGCTGCCACTTTTTGAAGCCAGTAAAAACAACAGGTGCAACACAAGATGAGAAATTATTCCATTTCTTTTGGTTTAATAACTATTGGAAAATGATGACCTGTTTCTTGCCTTTATGTTACTGCAGCCGGATCGTCAGCACATCAGCAGATTCAGAGAACCTTGTACAATGAGTGAATACGTACATGGTCTCCTGTCTTACATGTGTTTTAATGATTCAATGATGAGTGATTAAAGTAGAGACTTGGTAAAACAATGACACATATATATGATATAACAACTACAGTTATAATTTAAGGGCGTGTTAAAGTGTATTACTGTACATTCTTTTGGTGTTTTTCGACGGTAGCAAATCAATTAAATCAATTTCCTGGCAACACGGAATTGTCCATTTATTTCAGTTATATTTTTCTTGCAAATGTAGTTTATTGCGCATCACATGTAGTTACTAGCACATCAGCTGTGGTCTGAACTCTTAACTGCACAGTGCTGCTGTAAGGAACTTTCTGTGAATAAATATTTTTCATTGTCACTTTGAAAAACTTTCAGCACATTTTTAAGGTACTTTGTTCAAAGGTTTTAGGTCAATTCATTGTGTTATTCCTTGTGTTTCCCTGGCATCACGTTGAGGTTCTTGAACACATGATTTGTTGTTGCTTTACAACTCATTGTATTTAATTATTCTGGCCATGTAAAATTCCCAATGTAATCTCAAAGTGGGATAAAACATAACTTGTTGATGAACCAAACATTGTAAAAACCAAGGTGACCTTTGTCAGACCAGCTATTTGGATATACATTTACATGTACATATAACCATGCAAAAAATGATTCAGCCGAGTACTAGATACTTCTGTGGTCAGCAGACATGTCTTTGCAGATATGACTCCAACATTAATTAACACACCACAAAGAAATGGCTATAATCGAGAATGATCAGGAAAACACACAGGTGATGTCAGTTATGTCAACAAATGAAGTGTGGATTGATTTGTACCGGGTACCGTGGAGGTGGTCGGACAAGACCAACAGCTCCTTCAGAAACAGGATTAGTGGAGAGCCAAATAACAACGGTGGTTTACAGCACTGTGCAGCTGAGAATTCAGACCACGTTTGGATTGATATGAACTGTAACAAGGAACACTCCTTCTGGTGCTATAAAGGAGAAAAGAAATATAAACCTTATAGATACATTTCTCTCATTTTCTGTTGCAATGCAATAATGACTCTTTCCTTGGTTTGTGGTCACGTGTTTGACCGTCCAGATCTAAGAGTGAAGACGACCATGATGAGGATGAAGATTCACTCTTCTGCTGACCTTTCAGATCCAGCTACTAAAGCTCAGATCCTAAAGCAGGTAAATCTCATTACAATATTCTCTGGTTCCACAGGCCTCAGACTTCACGTTTACACCTCAGGTATCAGAGCGACAAGGGTTCGATTTCAGAGTCTTTAAGTTTCAAGTGTCAGATTGCAGGATTGGGTTTCAGGCTACTGACCAAAAGTGCCAATATCACCATGAAATGAATAACATTTATATTGTACGTTATATTTAATTCATACTAATTTTTTTTGCTTCAGGAAATTCGATTCCCCAAACACTACTGCCATTTATATTCCTTCTCAGCTAAGTGCAGTGCTAACCAACAAGGTTTTACTGAACGACTTCAAACTGAGGTGGAAGTTTCAACCCCAAAAAGAAAACAAGGAGCAGACAATGATGACGCCAATGGATGAAGACATCTCGTAACTGGTAATATTTACAAGCTGCAAAGGTCGAACACATAAAACTATTATTAATGTCGTTAGAAAACTTTGTTAACCAAATGAATTTCTGATCAACAAAACATGTTGTCATCTTCACTTGTGCCTTTTCTGTATACCTGACTGAAAACGTTGCTGACAGGAAATAATTTAAAAAAAAACACAACTACTAATATCTTCCAACTCCAAAAATCCTGACCTTTGACAAATCTGTCTCTGCCGTTGTTTTCTCTGCATGTCCAACATTAATCGTATTTAATTCATTCAAAACAAGATGCTCATTGTTGATCTATGGAGAGACTGTTTGCTCGTTGCTTCTAAAATGTTTCAACTGTCTTTTCAAGACACCTTTAGGTATCTTTGTACAAAAGGGTTTTTAGTCTCCTTGGGCACAACACAGGTGCTCACAAAGCGCAAGATGGTGTGGCCAACTTGTTTGTTATTTTGATGAACATAAATACAGGTGCTGCTCTGTTACATTTTGCTGGAGATGCAAACTTCTAACATCATTTTACATTAAGTAGAATTTCATCATTTTCCTGTAATGTTAGCTGATGGACAGTTAATGTTATATTGAGCTTGTTTGTCGAGTGGAGTTCAAATGAAAATACAGATGACGGCTCCGTGCGTGATTTTTAAAAATGTGTTTAAGTTTGACAATGAATTATGATATATGCAGCTCGGAATTTAACGTTTGTTGGTAATGGTGAACATGGACGGAGGAACATGTCATCTTACCTTCATAAAAATTGCGATTTGGATATTTAAATACAAGAATGCAAAAATGTTGCAGTGAAATACTGGAAACATTTGAGATCAGCAGACAGTTTGCGTCGACACAACTGACTCCAACTTGACCTGATTTGCCATTGCCATGAGTTAAAATGACAGACTTTACACATGTAAGTATATCTTCTGTTATTATTGATTTCACTGTTATCTTTTTCCAAAAAACAACTGCTTTTATTTCAAACTCATATCACCTCAGAAACTTCATGAATACTAGAAAAAGTTTACAACCATGATCAAGTGAATTCAAAATGTAGTCTTGCATGTATGTCTTAGTTTTAAGGTGGATTTTGATTGAATGGCTGCTGTCCAGGTAAATGTGTTGTTCTGTTATTCTTTCTTTTAGTTTTCAGTGACGTCATCAGTGCATTTGACTTTTCTCTTCTTGGGTAAGAGTCAACGTTCCTTCACAAAACTTTATGGTGATGGTTGTTGGTTTGTAGAAATCATATAGTTCAGAGATTTCTATTGAATTATAGAGCGGAAAAAGACCGGCCCGGAGGAGAAAGTTAATTTACAGAAGTGCAGTGAACTCAACCAAAGTCTAACCATTAACCTCATTCATAATTTAGTGCTGATTTAAAACCTTGGGAGCATTAATTATAGATACAAAGCATATGCGTACAGAAACCCTTAATCAGCTCACATTTAAATGTGTCTTCAGTTTAGAAAAACATTTTGTCATCACATCCATACCAGACTCATAGAGATATGTGTGAAAGTTGTCTGTGAACATATTCTCACTTGAAGTTGTGTTTATTCAAATTACCACAAACTACTACATGTTAAGTTTGGTTATGGCTTCGGAGGTCTTTTAGCAGTTCACAGTGGGAAATTGGTGGCAGTCTAGTATATATACAGACGATCGTAAAGTCTTTTTATCATGTTAATCCAGCCATGGTCTAAGGACCAAAATATGGTGTTTTAGAACTACTTTGTAATACATGATTAAAAAACCATGTACAGCCACACTGGAACAGTTAAGGAAAGGTTCCCATCATGAAGAAAGGGAGGCGTAGTATCATTTTAAAAATTGTATAATGGCTAATATTTTCAGAGCATCTCTCCAAGGAGACATCTGCTGTGTTCCAAATCACATTACAGGTAGTCACTTCAGTATTTTGAATGCATACGTGTGTTCAAACTTTCAGATATATAAAACATGCAGTAAACGATGAGTATCCTGATGGTGTACTTGAACGGTCCAGAAATATATAGTGTGAGGTGAGATGACGCATCCGTCTCACCTCTTTAAAAACTAACATTGTAGCTGCTACTACTTGTAGCTGTAGCTGTTGTGGAAAACCACAAAAAGGGCTGATTTTCACCACAATGCTGCTGTTGGTCAGAAACAATGTTTACCATGTTTCCATTTGGTAGCGGCGGTGCACAGCTGTTAAAATAGGACCGCCGCTGCTGCAAAGGTCTTTTTTTGAGGATTTTGAGGAGAGGAGGTGATTTCTCTGTCTGGTCTCTTTAAAAACTAACATCATATTATTTTGCACAACGGACGTTTCACAAAAAGATGAATATGTATCTAAACTTTGCACTGAGCTGAAAATGAGAGCAAAACAATTCTATCAACGAGTGATCACGTTTTCAGGATTCTTAAACACCGAAGCAAAAACTGTCGTGGAGCTTCTCGTGAGTGGCACATAGTAAAATTACAGCAAATACACTCATCTGGAAGGAGAACGAGGAGACACAACCTCCGTATATGTAATAAATCAGCAATTTTAAACTTTCCAAATAAAACAAAACAGCCACCCTCGGAGCTGAATAGATAAAACTCGTCTGTATGTACAGCTGGCTGTGAGGCGAGTGTACAGACCGTCTACAAAGTGCAACACTGAAGACAAGCAAAAAAAGTGATTTGTTAAAAAAATATTTAATTTATTAAAATATATATTTTAATGAGTGTACTCATTGGAGACCATGGCTTAGAACACAGCAAATGATAGTGTTGCAATGGGTTGTGTACTTGGAAATACCTCAAACAGTAAAGTAATAGATCATGAACTTATTAGTATTATTAAATGAACAGGATTTAAAAATGAGTCAGACGAACCATTCAGAATACAAAATCAATGTTTCGCAGTTAAATATTATCTCTATCATCAACCTCCAGGATTTGGCCTCACTTCATGCTCTCCTGACAACTTTCGTGAATACCACCACGTCAACTTAAAAATGAACTGGAACGATGCACAGCATTACTGCAGAGTGAAACACACCGACCTGGCGACCTTTGAAAGCATGGATGACATTAACAGGTTAAACAGGCCTAGTGGTGAGACCGGATCTGCATGGATCGGACTGACTGATGACCCAAAATCCTGGAGAGGATTTATGGGCAATGATGCAAACTCCTGGAGATGGTCGGGGACTGATAAAACAACTACAACTGGTTACCACAAGTGGAAACCAGGAGAGCCAGATAATTATCATGGAAATGAAGCCTGTTTCCAAATGTTGAGCTATGGAACATGGAGTGATGCTGAATGCAAGGCAACAAAATATTTTGTTTGTTACCAAGGTAAGAAACATTTTGCGTTTATATTGTGTTTCTATGAAACTGCTCTCTGTTGCTGAAAGTTTTGAGACTGTTTGGATCTGGTCAAAGTGAGTGGTATATAGCACCTTCAATGATATCACGGTGTAATGACACATTATACTTAATTTCAAGTTAAGCATACAACATATAGTTGATAATGGCTGATTCTATAAAGACAAGAAGTAACACGAAGTCAAAAGTCCTCTTTGTTTACTTTTTATGGCTGCACACTGGTGATCAAGCTGTCTGTAGTTAAGTACCTCTGTATGTTCTTAATGTGAAAACATTATTTCATAACCACTCACCTCCAGATAACCCACATGTGTGTTTTCAAACACCAACAACTTCACACAACTACTGCTATGGTTCATCTCACACTAGCTTTACTTTTCTTTTGTTGCAGCTGTAAATTCTTTGGGCCAGAAAACATATACTCTAATTACCAATGCAGTGACATGGGAGGATGCCCAGACGTACTGCAGAACACACCACACAGACCTGGCTATGATTGAAAATGATCAGGAAAACACACAGGTGTTGTCACTTATGTTAACACATGAAGTGTGGATTGGTTTGTACCGGGTACCGTGGAGGTGGTCGGACAAGACCAACAGCTCCTTCAGAAACTGGAAGAGTGGACAGCCAAATAATTACGGTGGTTTAGAGTACTGTGCAATGGAGGATTCAGACCATAGTTGGCATGATGAGAACTGTAACAAGGAACACTCCTTCTGGTGCTATAAAGGTGAAAAGAAATATAAACCTTTTCAATGCATTTTTCTTTTTTTCTTGCATTGCAATAATGTTTCTGTCCTTGGTTTGTGATCATGTGTTTGTTTGACTGTCCAGATGTAAGAGTGAAGACGACAATGGTGAGGATGAAGATGCACTCTACTGCTGATCTTTCAGATCCATTTATTCAGGCTCAGATCCTTCAGCAGGTAAAGTTCACTCCCATATTCTCTGGTTCTCCCAGAAACAATTTTGGGCCAACTTTAGGCATCACACCTCAAAATCAGACTTTAGGATCAAAGCGTAGGAATCAGTCCACATTTCCAAGACTTCTCACCTTAAGGTTCAGATTTCAGACATCACACATTAGTCTTTAGATCTTAGCGAGCACACTTTCGATCAGATTTCCGGCTTGATATGTGACACAACATTTTATGTAATAAGGAAAAAGAATGGATTTTGGAACGAGTATACTTCCTTTCAATGGATCTCCTTCCTTTTTACGTACTGCAACAGGTTGGAGCTATAGCACCACCAACTTCTGGTACTTTGCATCCTACATTTAACATGTATATGTATTGCGACATACTACATATTTTTCTGGTCTACTGAATAGAATGGTGGTGGGGATACTAGAACACAGCAGATCTCAGAGCTATTCATTGTGATAACTCCCATTCTTTAAGTCAAACTGTGCTCCAACAGCAAAGTAACACATGGAATTCATCTTGTTTTAACAGTGCATGATGCCACATTAATACTTTAATTATATTATGCTTTATGAACTTAGATTAGTAAAGCACCAGGTGTGATTTCTGTTTCTTTTCAGCTAGGTGCATTGATAACCAACAAGACTCTACTGAATGACTTCAAACTAAGTTGGAAGATTCAACATAAAAAAGAAAACCAGGAGCAGACAGTGATGAAGCCAATGGATGAAGACATCCCGTGTACCTGATAATAATGTGTTCTAAATGAAGTTAATTAAATACTCTAGCAGACAACTGCATTATCCTTCACATATTAAGCTTGATGAAACAACAGAGTGAAAAGTAGTTTTGCTGCACTCTCTGCTTGATAAGGTTTTTTCACCTCTGACCTCATCCAGCATCACTGCTGAGTGAGGTCTGAAATGGGCCTACACTTCACTGCAGGGAGAAATCAGCAGGTCAGCAAGTTTTCAGGAGGTGTTCAGTCACTTTTTCAAGATGTCTGTTTCCACGTTCTTATGTGCAAGTAGTATATAACGATAAGCTTCAGAGAAACTCATACAATGAATGAAAACATACGCTTACCTGTCTTTGCTCTGTTTTAAAATTATGATCAATTAATGACAGATTTTCTTGTTTGTGTGTGATCACAGTAGATATTTAATAATAGGAAGGGAATCTTTTTCCACCTCTGACTAATCACTTTGTTTTATTTCAGGGCACCTTATAGTGTAATACTGCCTATTCATCAGATGTTGTGTGACTGTAGCTGGAAACTGTGCTTTTTTTGTGTGTTTATTCTGCTGTATTGGCTTCAAACTGAGGAGGAAAATTCAACCCAAAAGATAAAACAACGAGAAGAGAATGATGAAGCCAATGGATGATGACATCCTGTGTAACTGATAATATTTGCAAGCTACAAAGGTAGAATACATTAAACTTTAATTAATCTAGCCAAATGACTTTATTAACTGATTTAGATGCTGTAAAACAAAACATGTGATCTTCACTTGTGCCTTATCTGCATACTTGACTCAAAATCAAATGTTGTTCACAGAAACACAAAAAAATCACAATTACAAATCTGATGAGAAGCCTGTTTTTAGCTTTTAACTTTAAGATGAAGACTATTGTTTTCTCTACACGTCCAACATAAAACTTATTTAATTTATTGACAAATCAAGACACTCATTGTTGATCTATGGAGAGACTGTTTGCTCATTGCTTCCTTCTCAAATGACTGTGGTGGAGTTATGATGTGCTAGATTTACCTGGTACAGT
>NW_027185450.1:882500-905913 GCF_022577435.1 Embiotoca jacksoni | reverse complement strand
CTGGATATAAAACTACAGACTGGATATAAAACCACAGACTGGATATAAAACCACAGACTGGATATTAAACTACAGACTGGATATAAAACTACAGACTGGATATAAAACCACAGACTGGATATAAAACTACAGACTGGATATAAAACCACAGACTGGATATAAAAACCACAGACTGGATATTAAACTACAGACTGGATATAAAACCACAGACTGGATATTAAACTACAGACTGGATATAAAACCACAGACTGGATATAAAACCACAGACTGGATATTAAACCACAGACTGGATATAAAACCACAGACTGGATATAAAACTACAGACTGGATATAAAACCACAGACTGGATATAAAACCACAGACTGGATATTAAACTACAGACTGGATATAAAACCACAGACTGGATATTAAACTACAGACTGGATATAAAACCACAGACTGGATATTAAACTACAGACTGGATATAAAACCACAGACTGGATATAAAACCACAGACTGGATATTAAACTACAGACTGGATATAAAACCACAGACTGGATATTAAACCACAGACTGGATATAAAACCACAGACTGGATATAAAACTACAGACTGGATATAAAACCACAGACTGGATATAAAACTACAGACTGGATATAAAACCACAGACTGGATATAAAACTACAGACTGGATATAAAACCACAGACTGGATATTAAACTACAGACTGGATATAAAACCACAGACTGGATATTAAACTACAGACTGGATATAAAACTACAGACTGGATATAAAACCACAGACTGGATATTAAACTACAGACTGGATATTAAACCACAGACTGGATATAAAACTACAGACTGGATATAAAACCACAGACTGGATATTAAACTACAGACTGGATATTAAACTACAGACTAGATATAAAAACTACAGACTGGATATAAAACTACAGACTGGATATAAAACTACAGACTGGATATAAAACTGCAGACTGGATATAAAACTGGAGTGTGTGTGTGTGTGTGTGTGTGTGTGTGTGTGTGTGTGTGTGTGTGTGTGTGTGTGTATGTGTGTGTATGTGTGTGTGTGTGTGTGTGTGTGTGTGTGTGTGTATGTGTGTGTGTGTGTGTGTGTGTGTGTGTGTGTGTGTATGTGTGTGTATGTGTGTGTGTGTGTGTGTGTGTGTGTGTGTGTGTGTGTGTGTGTGTGTGTGTGTGTGTGTGTGTGTGTGTGTGTGTGTGTGTATGTGAGAGAGAGAGAGAGAGGCACGTTTTATAAATCTGTCACTGTTTGTTTGTTTGTTTAATGGCAATTTATCCATTTTTATGTCTTTCTAATGCAGCATTAAAAAAATTATTGCACTGCAATCAAAAATCAAGTTTGTAAGTAATTTTCTAGATTGTAAACAAATGAACTCTTACAGTTTTGTTGGTGTCAGTCACAGACTTCCGAGTTTTGCTTATGAACCCTCTTTGGTTGTGAAAAGTCAAAAACTTTTACTTCCAAGTTTAATTGCACGTCGTGGGCGGGATCAACGCCGAAGGCTGAGACGAGAGTTTCTATTGGTTTGACTTTGATCTACAGCATGAATGTACACGTCACCCATTTCTATCCCTTGTCCTGTGTCCCACATATTGAGACAATGTCCCACTTTCTGAATGGCTCTCGGGTTTTTTTTTTTAAGTGTTGGAGCTGGAAAAGAAGCATTCAAATAAAATTGTCCGTCACCTGTTAAAGACCCACCTACAACCTGCACATTATATCTTGTGTTTTATGTTCTAAGTTGGATCGACTTAATAATATTCTAAACTACTTATCAGCATTGGTAACGTGTCCCACATTGTCCACATTGTCCCACAATGTCCACTTTGTCCTATATTGTCCCGCATTGCTCCACATTGTCCGATACTGTCCCATGTTGTCCTACATTGTCCCATTTTGTCCCACATTGTCTTACATTGTTCTAGATTGTCCCACATTGTCCCACATTGTCCCACATTGTCCCATATTTTCCCACATTGTTCACTTTGTCATATGTTGTCCCACATTGTCCATATTGTCCCATATGGTTCATATTTTCTGACATTGTCCCACATTGTCCACATTTTCCTACATTGTTCCACATTGTCCTACATTGTCCCACATTGTCCAAATTGTCTGATATTGTCCCACATTATCCACATTGCCCACATTGTTTCGCATTGTCCACTTTGTCCCACATTATCCACATTGCCCACATTGTTCCGCATTGTCCCACTTTGTCCCACTTTGTCCCACTTTGTCCACATTGTCCTACATTGTCCACATTGTTCCGCATTGTCCTACATTATCCCACATTGTTCACATTTTCCTACATTGTTCTACATTGTCCTATATTGTCCTATATTGTCCCAAATTTGTCCCAAATTGCCCACAAAGTCCCACATTGTTCTACATTGTCCATGTTGTTCCACATTGCCCTACATTGTCCACACTGTCCTACATTGTCCCACATTGTCCTACATTGTAATGTCAGTTGTTGGTTTGTGAACATTATGAAGCCTCCAGTTCAGATTCTGTCCGTCACCATCTTGCTGGTTCGGAGCGGTTTGGAGCAGGAAGTGACCATATTTGGACGAGCTGGGGGAGGAGCCAGCGGTGGATCTGACCAATCTGATCGGAAACCTGACGATACTACGTCCCGCCCATCGATAGCTGTAACCTGACTGCACCACAGACATGTCAATCAAACAGACACGCCCCCAAAAACAGGTGTTCTTGAATCTTCTTTTCTAATGAATGAGGGATTATTTTCAGATGGACCTCCAGAAAACTAATAAGAAGGAGTGACTTTAGCTAACAACACCGAGATAACTGATGGACACATTTTATTCACTTTGGATTTGATGAGAGAAGTTGAATGGGAGTCTATGGAGCCGGAGGCTTTTTGGAGCCGACCTCTAGTGGCACTCGCTGGTATTGCAGCTGAAGACACTTCTGGATCAGAACCATTTTACAGACCTGAAGCTACGAACTCTTTTATATTCAATCAATGTAAAAACACCTGGATCCAGAGGAGGCTTTTTTTAAGTAGAGGTTTAATTATAGAAACCTCAAATGCCTTTTAATAAAGATGTCCTGGTGATAACATACAATTCTTCTTCTTTTCATACGTCGGGCAACAAAACTACTCTGTTTTTTTTCTGGGGTAAATGTCAGAACAGATAATGAAAAGTGCCGAGTAGCACGAGTGCCAACAAAAACAAGACGGTGGTCAGGAGAGAAAACTACAGTGTGTGCTGATACAGAGTCAGTTAAAAACTTAGAAACTCCTCAAGAAATAGATTCTCACATGATGTGGACGTGAACTCTGCACGTATTATCATTTGTCCTGTTATATAACGATGTTACAAAGTTTTGCCAGTGGACACCTGTTTACACAGACAGCTGATCACCACCTTTGTGAGACAGTTTTGCCAGATTTGCAGTTGTTTGGTTGTGTAGCGCTCGCTAAAGCAAAGACACCATGAACTCAGTGTGTTGAAGTTACATTTTCAGAGGCTCCGGTTTCTACTTCAATAAACATCAACCTGTGACTGGACTGAGAAACTTTATACTCAGCTACACTCCTCCCGTCACATGTGTAACTCTGAGATCCTTCACGTGTTTCTGGACTTCATGACATCTTTGTAATTTGAGAAACACCAGTGCTGCTACCTGAATGAGGCTGTAGTTAATAATTCACAGTAGAAGTTACTGTTTGAAGGAGTCTGGACTGAAAGCATCATATGGTTGTTGATTCTGCAGTTGTACATGTGAACCTGCATGTTCTGTTTATTTTGTCCACACTCACCATTAAATCTGGTCTGCTGCTTGAAGGATGTAAAACTGAGGATACATAATCTATTCCAGGCTGACACTCATGGTTGTGTCTGGCACCGATAGTAAGGATGTCCTGCACTTATCCTCAGGATTGGTCTCAGGGACAAACCAGGAATATTTTGAATGGACACTGTGGTGGCGGGGCGTGGTTTGTCTCAGCTGCAGGAGGGGCTGATTGGGGGAGTGGTTCAGGGAACGGTGCCTGAGAGGTTTCATTGGCCTCAGCTGAAACTGATCCCTGATTGTCCCTCTCTGTCTTGATAAAAGGGAGTAGAGGACACCGGACACGAGAGAGGACACGGAGTAACAGGGTGGCTGTGAGACAGACAAAGGACACAGAAAGTGTGTATGTATGTAGTGTATGTTTGTGGTGGAATAAACACCTTGGAGATGAGAATTCATCTGACTATCGTCGTTCATGCTGGGAGAACCCACCTGTGGTAGGAAGATGAATGTCACAGTCACAGATTCTCCATCAGGTCAAAGACCACAACTCCTCCTCTGGTTCCATTGAAGACTGTCCGCTTCATATTTGCCCTCAAATCAAACGTCTTGGTGTCATAATGGACGATATGATATTCTTTAGTCCCAACTAAACATCAATCACCAGTGATGTCATCAACCATCAGTGATGTCATCAATCATCAACCATCAGTGATGTCATCAACCATCAGTGATGTCATCATTAGTTTATGAACGTTATGAAGCCTCCAGTTCAGATTCTGTCCGTCACCATCTTTGCTAGTTCGGAGCGGTTTGGAGCAGGAAGTGACCATATTTGGACGAGCTAGGGGAGGAGCCAGCGGTGGATCTGACCGATCTGATTGGAAACCTGACGATACTACGTCCCGCCCACCGATAGCTGGAACCTGACTGCACCACAGGCCTGTCAATCAAACAGTCCCCTAAAATTGATTTTTCTCTAATCTAATTTTCTATAACCTGCCTTTGGTTGTAATTAAGAAAATTATGAGCAACAAAGACAAATCATGTTGCAGATGAATTTAAGCAACTTTTAAGGATCAACTCCACAAACTGAAGTCTGACTTTTTTTCTGTGAATTGTTTTGGACCCAGTTTTCATGTAGATGTACAATAGCTGGATATTTATCAGCATAATTATTATGTTGTCCTTTAATTACTTCATTACAGCTGTCAGTGTATTTCTGATTACACCAGTCAAGAAAGATTTCTTAGAGACTCATTAAAGTGAATAAATAAACTTGTCTGATGCTTTATTGCTGCTGTCTGAGCTCCGTGTTGGACTGTGAGATCAGTGAGCTCAGCCGTCTTCACTTTACACAAACAGCTCGTTACGAAATGTTTTCCTTTGAACTCTCCCATTGAGATAGAAAACATACCCAAAATCCAAAATATCAAATATCATAACAGTGTTTATCACCGCTGATGAGGTCCTAATAACTGTGACATTAGTTTATCGTTGACTTTATTACAATAACAAGTCATGTGACCACTCAGAGGGAGTGAATAACTCACTGTGATGTTTACAGCCAGACACCACCGAGCTGCTGCAGAGGTCTTCCTCCCTCTTCGTCTAACAACGGTGCCAGAAGCTCAACCATCTGTCATCTGGCCTGTCATGAGATCCATAATATTATGAGAGTTCATCGTGTTCCTGAGAAGCCGGAGTTCAGCGAGATCAGCAGCTCTGCCGTGTTTAAGGACGACTCAGAGTCTGTGTGTTTTGGCCCGTCGATGAAATTATTAGAGTCGAGGAGAAGATCCGGGATAAGAGGAACCATGTGTCTCCCAACGGCCTCCGTTCTGCTGAATTAATATCTCTGGAGCTGATAAAATAATGAAAGCACATCTGGATTGCGTTGGGAAATGATTTATTCCATTAGACTGTTTGATCTCTGCCCTTTTTTCCTCGCAGCATTGCGTCATACTTTCATTCTTCGAGCGGTGTGTATGATATCTTCTGAATGTCAAACTGGATAGTTCTGTCTCAGTCTGACTCCCACGTCCATTTAACATGTTCTTTATATTTGATTGTCAATTCGCTTCTATTTCATGCACATTTTATTTCTGGGAAACCTTTGAAATCTGTTTTAATGGATGCTGTCTGTTATAATCACATGAAGGAGAAACTCCAACAACAATCATTGTTTTTTATAGGATTAAACTGGAAATAGAAGTTGAGCTTTCCATAAATACTTGTTCAGTACTTGAGAAAAAGAGCCCAGTGAACATTTCACGTGTTCCTCCTGAATAAAGCCGTCGGCTCAGATTGTGTCGGCTGAAAGCAACACGAGAACCGGGCTGTTTATTTCTGGTCTCAGGAGAACCCACTGGTTCTGTATGTTCACGGAGCCTCGACCTGTTGTTAGAAACACAAAGAAGTTGATGAACAGCAGTGGGAAGACTTGACGACAACACACACACTCATTGAGTAACCGAGGTCATCACATTTAGAAACAGCTGAGAGCCTCCACACTCACCTATAATAACTACACACAGACATGATGATGTCATGTCAACACTGAACGCAGCATGATTACAGCTGACATCAAAGACACATGATGAGCTCAGTGTTTCCTCTGATCCAGCTGAAAGGAGAAGCTCCTTCCTCCCTTCATCATCCTGAAGATGAAGCTCCACCTGCTCAGAGATGAACGTCTCAAAGACCCACCTCCAACAAAATATCTGCTTCCTGTTTGTCCTTTGGAGTGTTTCTGGGTTCAAACTACAGACTGGATATAAAACTACAGACTGGATATAAAACTACAGGCTGGATATAAAACCACAGACTGGATATAAAACTACAGACTGGATATAAAACCACAGACTGGATATAAAACCACAGACTGGATATAAAACTACAGACTGGATATAAAACTACAGACTGGATATAAAACCACAGACTGGATATAAACCACAGACTGGATATAAAACCACAGACTGGATATAAAACCACAGACTGGATATAAAACCACAGACTGGATATAAAACTACAGACTGGATATAAAACTACAGACTGGATATAAAACCACAGACTGGATATAAAACTACAGACTGGATATAAAACCACAGACTGGATATAAAACCACAGACTGGATATAAACCACAGACTGGATATAAAACCACAGACTGGATATAAAACCACAGACTAGATATAAAACCACAGACTGGATATAAAACTACAGACTGGATATAAAACCACAGACTGGATATAAAACCACAGACTGGATATAAAACTACAGACTGGATATAAAACTAGAGACTGGATATAAAACCACAGACTGGATATAAAACCACAGACTGGATATAAAACTACAGACTGGATATAAAACTAGAGACTGGATATAAAACCACAGACTGGATATAAAACCACAGACTGGATATAAAACTACAGACTGGATATAAAACTACAGACTGGATATAAAACCACAGACTGGATATAAAACTACAGACTGGATATAAAACCACAGCCTGGATATAAAACCGCAGACTGGATATAAAACTACAGACTTGATATAAAACTACGGACTGGATATAAACTACAGACTGGATATAAAACGATAGACTGGATATAAAACTACAGACTGGATATAAAACCACAGACTGGATATAAAACTACAGACTGGATATAAAACCACAGACTGGTTATAAAACTACAGACTGGATATAAAACCACAGACTGGATATAAAACTACAGACTGGATATAAACTACAGACTGGATATAAAACGATAGACTGGATATAAAACTACAGACTGGATATAAAACTACAGACTGGATATAAAACCACAGTCTGGATATAAAACACAGACTGGATATAAAACTACAGACTGGATATACAACTACAGACTGGATATAAAACTACAGACTGGATATAAAACCACAGATTGGATATAAAACTATAGACTGGATATAAAACCACAGACTGGATATAAAACTACAGACTGGATATAAACTACAGACTGGATATAAAACGATAGACTGGATATAAAACTACAGACTGGATATAAAACTACAAACTGGATATAAAACCACAGACTGGATATAAAACTACAGACTGGATATAAAACTACGGACTGGATATAAACTACAGACTGGATATAAAACGATAGACTGGATATAAAACCACAGACTGGATATAAAACTACAGACTGGATATAAAACCACAGACTGGATACAAAACCACAGACTGGATATAAAACTACAGACTGGATATAAAACCACAGTCTGGATATAAAACACAGACTGGATATAAAACTACAGACTGGATATAAAACCACAGACTGGATATAAAACTACAGACTGGATATAAAACCACAGACTGGATATAAAACTGCAGACTGGATATAAAACCACAGACTGGATATAAAACTACAGACTGGATATAAAACCACAGACTGGATATAAAACTACAGACTGGATATAAAACTACGGACTGGATATAAACTACAGACTGGATATAAAACGATAGACTGGATATAAAACTACAGACTGGATATAAAAATACAGACTGGATATAAAACCACAGACTGGATATAAAACTACAGACTGGATATAAAACTACGGACTGGATATAAACTACAGACAGGATATAAAACGATAGACTAGATATAAAACCACAGACTGGATATAAAACCACAGACTGGATATAAAACACAGACTGGATATAAAACTACAGACTGGATAGAAAACCACAGATTGGATATAAAACTACAGACTGGATATAAAACCACAGACTGGATATAAAACTACAGACTGGATATAAACTACAGACTGGATATATAACGATAGACTGGATATAAAACTACAGACTGGATATAAAACTACAAACTGGATATAAAACCACAGACTGGATATAAAACTACAGACTGGATATAAAACTACGGACTGGATATAAACTACAGACTGGATATAAAACGATAGACTGGATATAAAACCACAGACTGGATATAAAACTACAGACTGGATATAAAACCACAGACTGGATATAAAACTACAGACTGGATATAAAACCACAGACTGGATATAAAACTACAGACTGGATATAAAACCACAGACTGGATATAAAACTACAGACTGGATATAAAACCACAGACTGGATATAAAACTACAGACTGGATATAAACTACAGACTGGATATAAAACGATAGACTGGATATAAAACTACAGACTGGATATAAAACCACAGACTGGATATAAAACCACAGACTGGATATAAAACTACAGACTGGATATAAAACCACAGTCTGGATATAAAACACAGACTGGATATAAAACTACAGACTGGATATAAAACCACAGACTGGATATAAAACTACAGACTGGATATAAAACCACAGACTGGATATAAAACTGCAGACTGGATATAAAACCACAGACAGGATATAAAACTACAGACTGGATATAAAACCACAGACTGGATATAAAACTACAGACTGGATATAAAACTACGGACTGGATATAAACTACAGACTGGATATAAAACGATAGACTGGATATAAAACTACAGACTGGATATAAAACCACAGACTGGATATAAAACTGCAGACTGGATATAAAACTACAGACTGGATATAAAACCACAGACTGGATATAAAACTACAGACTGGATATAAAACTGCAGACTGGATATAAACTACAGACTGGATATAAAACTACAGACTGGATATAAAACCACAGACTGGATATAAAACTACAGACTGGATATAAAACTACAGACTGGATATAAAACCACAGACTGGATATAAAACTACAGACTGGATATAAAACCACAGACAGGATATAAAACTACAGACTGGATATAAAACCACAGACTGGATATAAAACTACAGACTGGATATAAAACTACGGACTGGATATAAACTACAGACTGGATATAAAACGATAGACTGGATATAAAACTACAGACTGGATATAAAACCACAGACTGGATATAAAACTACAGACTGGATATAAAACCACAGACTGGATATAAAACTACAGACTGGATATAAAACTGCAGACTGGATATAAACTACAGACTGGATATAAAACGATAGACTGGATATAAAACTACAGACTGGATATAAAACTACAAACTGGATATAAAACCACAGACTGGATATAAAACTACAGACTGGATATAAAACAGACTGGATATAAAACTACAGACTGGATATAAAACTACAGACTGGATATAAACTACAGACTGGATATAAAACGATAGACTGGATATAAAACCACAGACTGGATATAAAACTACAGACTGGATATAAAACTAGAGACTGGATATAAAACCACAGACTGGATATAAAACCACAGACTGGATATAAAACCACAGACTGGATATAAAACCACAGACTGGATATAAAACTACAGACTGGATATAAAACTAGAGACTGGATATAAAACCACAGACTGGATATAAAACTACAGACTGGATATAAAACTACAGACTGGATATAAAACCACAGACTGGATATAAAACTACAGACTGGATATAAAACCACAGACTGGATATAAAACCGCAGACTGGATATAAAACTACAGACTTGATATAAAACTACGGACTGGATATAAACTACAGACTGGATATAAAACGATAGACTGGATATAAAACTACAGACTGGATATAAAACCACAGACTGGATATAAAACTACAGACTGGATATAAAACCACAGACTGGATATAAAACTACAGACTGGATATAAAACCACAGACTGGATATAAAACTACAGACTGGATATAAACTACAGACTGGATATAAAACGATAGACTGGATATAAAACTACAGACTGGATATAAAACCACAGTCTGGATATAAAACACAGACTGGATATAAAACTACAGACTGGATATACAACTACAGACTGGATATAAAACTACAGACTGGATATAAAACCACAGATTGGATATAAAACTATAGACTGGATATAAAACCACAGACTGGATATAAAACTACAGACTGGATATAAACTACAGACTGGATATAAAACGATAGACTGGATATAAAACTACAGACTGGATATAAAACTACAAACTGGATATAAAACCACAGACTGGATATAAAACTACAGACTGGATATAAAACTACGGACTGGATATAAACTACAGACTGGATATAAAACGATAGACTGGATATAAAACCACAGACTGGATATAAAACTACAGACTGGATATAAAACCACAGACTGGATACAAAACCACAGACTGGATATAAAACTACAGACTGGATATAAAACCACAGTCTGGATATAAAACACAGACTGGATATAAAACTACAGACTGGATATAAAACCACAGACTGGATATAAAACTACAGACTGGATATAAAACCACAGACTGGATATAAAACTGCAGACTGGATATAAAACCACAGACTGGATATAAAACTACAGACTGGATATAAAACCACAGACTGGATATAAAACTACAGACTGGATATAAAACTACGGACTGGATATAAACTACAGACTGGATATAAAACGATAGACTGGATATAAAACTACAGACTGGATATAAAACCACAGACTGGATATAAAACTACAGACTGGATATAAAACCACAGACTGGATATAAAACTACAGACTGGATATAAAACCACAGACTGGATATAAAACTACAGACTGGATATAAACTACAGACTGGATATAAAACTACAGACTGGATATAAAACTACAGACTGGATATAAAACCACAGTCTGGATATAAAACACAGACTGGATATAAAACTACAGACTGGATATAAAACCACAGACTGGATATAAAACTACAGACTGGATATAAAACCACAGACTGGATATAAAACTACAGATTGGATATAAAACTACGGACTGGATATAAACTACAGACAGGATATAAAACGATAGACTAGATATAAAACCACAGACTGGATATAAAACCACAGACTGGATATAAAACACAGACTGGATATAAAACTACAGACTGGATATAAAACCACAGACTGGATATAAAACTACAGACTGGATATAAACTACAGACTGGATATAAAACGATAGACTGGATATAAAACTACAGACTGGATATAAAACTACAAACTGGATATAAAACCACAGACTGGATATAAAACTACAGACTGGATATAAAACTACGGACTGGATATAAACTACAGACTGGATATAAAACGATAGACTGGATATAAAACCACAGACTGGATATAAAACTACAGACTGGATATAAAACCACAGACTGGATATAAAACTACAGACTGGATATAAAACCACAGACTGGATATAAAACTACAGACTGGATATAAAACCACAGACTGGATATAAAACTACAGACTGGATATAAAACCACAGACTGGATATAAAACTACAGACTGGATATAAACTACAGACTGGATATAAAACGATAGACTGGATATAAAACTACAGACTGGATATAAAACTACAGACTGGATATAAAACCACAGTCTGGATATAAAACACAGACTGGATATAAAACTACAGACTGGATATAAAACCACAGACTGGATATAAAACTACAGACTGGATATAAAACCACAGACTGGATATAAAACTACAGACTGGATATAAAACCACAGACTGGATATAAAACTACAGATTGGATATAAAACTACGGACTGGATATAAACTACAGACTGGATATAAAACCATAGACTGGATATAAAACCACAGACTGGATATAAACCACAGACTGGATATAAAACACAGACTGGATATAAAACTACAGACTGGATATAAAACCACAGATTGGATATAAAACTACAGACTGGATATAAAACCACAGACTGGATATAAAACTACAGACTGGATATAAACTACAGACTGGATATAAAACGATAGACTGGATATAAAACTACAGACTGGATATAAAACTACAAACTGGATATAAAACCACAGACTGGATATAAAACTACAGACTGGATATAAAACTACGGACTGGATTTAAACTACAGACTGGATATAAAACGATAGACTGGATATAAAACCACAGACTGGATATAAAACCACAGACTGGATATAAAACTACAGACTGGATATAAAACCACAGTCTGGATATAAAACACAGACTGGATATAAAACTACAGACTGGATATAAAACCACAGACTGGATATAAAACTACAGACTGGATATAAAACCACAGACTGGATATAAAACTGCAGACTGGATATAAAACCACAGACAGGATATAAAACTACAGACTGGATATAAAACCACAGACTGGATATAAAACTACGGACTGGATATAAACTACAGACTGGATATAAAACGATAGACTGGATATAAAACTACAGACTGGATATAAAACCACAGACTGGATATAAAACTACAGACTGGATATAAAACTACAGACTGGATATAAAACCACAGACTGGATATAAAACTACAGACTGGATATAAAACTGCAGACTGGATATAAACTACAGACTGGATATAAAACGATAGACTGGATATAAAACTACAGACTGGATATAAAACTACAAACTGGATATAAAACCACAGACTGGATATAAAACTACAGACTGGATATAAAACAGACTGGATATAAAACTACAGACTGGATATAAAACTACAGACTGGATATAAACTATAGACTGGATATAAAACGATAGACTGGATATAAAACTACAGACTGGATATAAAACTACAAACTGGATATAAAACCACAGACTGGATATAAAACCACAGACTGGATATAAAACTACAGACTGGATACAAAACCACAGTCTGGATATAAAACACAGACTAGATAAAAAACTACAGACTGGATATAAAACTACAAACTGGATATAAAACCACAGACTGGATATAAAACCACAGACTGGATATAAAACCACAGACTGGATATAAAACTACAGACTGGATATAAAACCACAGTCTGGATATAAAACACAGACTGGATAAAAAACTACAGACTGGATATAAAACTACAAACTGGATATAAAACCACAGACTGGATATAAAACCACAGACTGGATATAAAACTACAGACTGGATATAAAAGAGTTCATAACTTCCAGATCTGTAAAATGGTTCTGATCCAGAAGTGTCTTCAGCTGCAATACCAGCGAGTGCCACTAGAGGTCGGCTCCAAAAGCCTCCGGCTCCATAGACTCCCATTCAACTTCTCTCATCAAATCCAAAGTGAATAAAATGTGTCCATCAGTTATCTCGGTGTTGTTAGCTAAAGTCACTCCTTCTTATTAGTTTTCTGGAGGTCCATCTGAAAATAATCCCTCATTCATTGGAAAAGAAGATTCAAGAAGACCTGGTTTTGGGGGCGTGTCTGTTTGATTGACAGGCCTGTGGTACAGTCAGGTTACAGCTATCGGTGGGCGGGACGTAGTATCGCCAGGTTTCTGATCAGATCGGTCAGATCCACCGCTGGCTCCTCCCCCAGCTCGTCCAAATATGGTCACTTCCTGCTCCAAACCGCTCGGATCTGAACTGGAGGCTTCACAACGTTCACAAACCAATGATGACATCACCGCTGGTTGGTGACATCACTGATGGATGATGACATCACTGATGGTTGATGATTGATGGACGTGTAAACATCACTGTTTTAAAAAAAAATCTGATTTATCTTCCTTCATACAGACTCCATAGTACTGCATTTTCCTTCTTTTCCACAAACAAACTGAATTATTCTGAGCAGATAGTATCCATCAGCTCTGCTCGTCTACACCAGCTGATAGAATCACTGCAGTTACTGCCTCAATCAGCTGATTAATAAAAGGAGTGTTTACATTCAGTGTTTCAACAACACTTAATAACAACATTTTATCAACAACACAAACTTTTATCGTCCTTAGAAAAACAGGAGATGCCCATGTTTTCCACGTTATCACATGTAGGACACGTTATCACATGTAAGACACATTTTTCACATGTAAGACACATTTTTCACATGTAGGACACATGTTTTCCACTGGTAGGACACATGAAAATACGCAGATATCTGGCAGCACATGGAGCACATGAAACATCTTATTTTAACAAGTGCAGTAACGTGAGCGCTGACAAACACAAAGATTCAGCAACATTCCTGAATGATATTAAAACATACAGAACCTGAGTACGACACCTTTCACATCTTCTCAACATCTTTTCACGAGCAAAATCACCTGTTTTTTTTGTTTTTTTTTCTGTAAGGGATGAGTCTATATCAACTCCTGATATTTCCTCATAAATTTAAAATTTATCCAAATCAAACTAAATTTTGACATTTCGACCCTTAACAATCGTGAAGTTGCACATTTATAACGTGTGTTGAACAGAGAATAAACATGAAAGTGGTCTGATCCTCGTGTTATAACTCAGGGCTGGTTGGAGTGAATATAGTTTAACAGTTGTGTAACTAGTTGTTGATTATTTAAAGTCAACATCTCATAAAACTCACCTCTTAAAATCAACGTATTTTAGTTAGTGTTTAGAAGCTTCTATGTAACATGAACAGACATTAACAGTGTCAGGGAGTGAATGTTTAACTGGTTCATGGAGGAAAATCAGGAAACTAAATTCTTCATGAACATTCAGCCTCTGAGGTCGTCTTTTGGGGGAGGGAGGGGGGGCAATCAAAACGTTTTAACCACCTCTCCATCTGATCCTCCCACTCCACTAAATTACTGAAAATGGGTTATTTTAGTCGGTCAGAGAGTCGATAACATCACGGATGTTCGTTCTTCACTTCAGCTGCCAAACCTGACAAAGAAAACAAAACATGAAGTCTGACCAAACCCTTACATGTGTGTCTGTCTGTGTGTGTGCATGTGTGTGTGTGTTTGTCTGTGTGTGTGTGTGTCTGTCTGTCTGTGTCTGTGTGTGTGTGTGTCTGTGTGTGTGTATGTGTGTGTGTGTGTATGTGAGTGAGTGTGTGTGTCTGTATATGTGTCTGTGTGCGTGTGTTTCTGTATGTGTGTGTCTGTGTGCGTGTGTCTGTCTGTGTATGTGTCTGCGTAAATTTTACATATAAACTTGATATATAAACTTTATTTATAAACTTTATATATAAACTTTATATATAAACTTTACATATAAAAAGTCTACATATAAAAAGTTTAAAAATAAACTTTACATATAAACTTTATACATAAACTTTATATATAAATTTATACATAAATTTTACATATAAACTTTATTTATAAACTCTATATATAAACTTTACATATAAAAAGTTTACATATAAACTTTATATATAAATTTATACATAAACTTTATATATAAACTTTACATATAAACTTTACATATAAACTTTATACATAAACTTTATATATAAACTTTATTTATAAACTTTATATATAAACTTTACATATAAAAAGTTTAAAAATAAACTTTACATATAAACTTTATACAAAAACTTTATATATAAATTTATACATAAACTTTATATGTAAATTTATACATAAATTTTACATATAAACTTTATTTATAAACTCCATATATAAACTTTACATATAAAAAGTTTACATATAAACTTTACATATAAGCTTTATATATAAATTTATACATAAACTTTATATATAAACTTTATTTATAAACTTTATATATAAACTTTACATATAAACTTTACATATAAAAAGTTTAAAAATAAACTTTACATATAAACTTTATACAAAAACTTTATATATAAATTTATACATAAACTTTATATGTAAATTTATACATAAATTTTACATATAAACTTTATTTAAAAACTCCATATATAAACTTTACATATAAAAAGTTTACATATAAACTTTACATATAAACTTTATATATAAATTTGTACATAAACTTTATATATAAACTTTACATATAAACTTCAGCCTCTATGAATGTGTGTGAAAAAGATTTAAAGACATGTGTTCTGTTGATAAAAGTTTTAATTTGTACAACATGTATATTACCAAGAGGACAAACAGTGATACCACCATCAAAGAAAAGATCAGATAATATAAGAGCAGTGAGAGCAGAGAAAGACAGAAACACAGGAGGAACCAAGAAGCTGGAGGACTACAGTGGAGATGTTCTCCTGAGGCGGAGAGGAGACTGGACGTTCCACTGCCTCCGGCCAGCAGCTCTGAAACACAACACAACGGCTTCACCACCGCCTCACTACAAAACATCAACTAACACAACAGAGGCCAAGACAGACACATAAACAGAGGACACAACACACTGAGTTCTGTCTTTAACAATCAGATGTGTTGTTTAGTGTCAACAAACCAACGTGTTGACTCCTCTGATCTCACACTGAACACATCGGTTCATATATTACAAATGATTCCAACATATCAGACGATGACAACGATGAACTGATTCTTGTCCAACCAGAAACGACCGCACGATTTTATCAAAGAAGAAACACAATCAGTCGGAGAATATTGTCTCCAGATGAATCCAGGTCTGGAGCTCTGGTCAATATTTGGGACAGCATGATACTGTGTGTGTGTGTGTGTGTGTGTGTGTGTGTGTGTGTTGTACATGTTACCAAGTACAACAGTGTGGATTACTCACTCACTCACTCACTCACTCACTTACTGACTCACTCACTCACTCACTCACTCTCACTCACTCACTCACTCTCACTCACTCACTCACTCTCACTCACTCACTCTCTCACTCACACTCACTCACTCACTCACTCACTCACTCACTTACTGACTCACTCACTCTCACTCACACTCACTCACTCACTCACTCTCGCTCACTCTCACTCACTCTTGCTCACTCACTCACTCACTCACTCACTCACTCTCACTCACTCACTGACTCTCTCACTCACTCACACTCACTCACTCACTCACTCACTCACTCACACTCGCTCTCTTTCTCACTCACTCACTCACTCTCTCACTCACTCACTCACTCACACTCTCTCTCTTACTCACTCATACTCTCTTTCTCACTCACTCACTCCCTCACTCACTCTCTCTCACACTCACACTCACTCACACTCTCTCTCACTCACTCACACTCACTCACTCTCACTCCCTCACACTCACTCTCTCTCTCACCCACTCTCTCTCACTCACTCCCTCACACTCACTCTCTCTCTCACCCACTCTCTCTCACTCACTCACTCACACTCTCTCTCTTTCTCACTCACTCACTCTCTTTCTCACTCACTCACTCACTCTCTCTCTCACTCACTCTCTCTCACTCACTCACTCACTCACTCACACACTCTTTCTCACTCACTCACTCTCTCTCACTCACTCACTCTCACTCTTTCTCACTCACTCTCACACTCTCACTCACTCGCTTACTCACACTCACTCTCTCTCTCTCACACACTCTCACTCACTCACACTCTCTCTCACTCATTCATTCACTCACTCACTCACTCACACTCTCTTTCTCACTCCCTCACTCACTCTCTCTCACACTCACTCACTCACTCACACTCTCTTTCTCACTCACTCACACTCTCTCTCTTTCTCACTCACTCACTCTCACTCACTCACTCTTTCTCACTCACTCTCACTCTCACTCACTCTCGCTTACTCACACTCACTCACTCACTCTCTCGCTCACACACTCTCACTCACTCACACTCTCTCACTCATTCATTCACTCACTCTCTTTCTCACTCACTAACTCACTCCCTCACTCACTCTCTCTCACACTCACTCACACTCACTCTCTCTCACTCACTCTCTCTCACTCACTCACACTCTCTTTCTCACTCACTCACTCACTCACTCACTCACACTCTCACTCACTCTCGCTTACTCACTCTCACTCACTCACTCTCTCTCTCTCACACACTCTCACTCACTCACACTCTCTCTCACTCATTCACTCACTCTCTCACACATTCACTCACTCACTCACTCACTCAGTGTTATGTGGACTTACTGCTGCTCTGCTGGCCTCACATGCAGAACACTGGTTTCCCCACCGAGACCTGCAGAATGAGGAGACTCATGTCAACGTTCAGTCAGTGTTTGTGTTCCTGCTGCTGGACAGAAGAATCAATGTGGTCATGTTAAGCAGAGTAGTTGGAGGCTGATGTGTTCACGTGATGAGCTCATTCTGGTTATCTTAAAGCCGTTCAGGCTGATTTCTAACGAAGACGGAGAGTCCTTACAACTGATCACATAATCAGTGAGACTGAGCAGGAAGTCAGAGACGCTCACTTGTTCCTTGGTCACTGAAGATGGCGCTGAATCCCTCCTCAAAGGTTAGGTTGATGTTGACACCTGGGTCAGAGAGGACAGAAGGACAGGTGAGGGTGGGTGAGTGAGTGAATGTGTGAGTGAGAGTGAGTGTGTGTGTGTGTGTGTGTGTGTGTGTGTGTGTGTGTGTGTGTGTGTGTGTGTGTGTGTGTGTGTGTGTGTGTGTGTGTGAGTGAGTGAGTGTGTAGGTGAATGTGTGTCTTCCCCTTGTGTTTGAGTAAATTACTGAAGTGCCTAAAAGGAAAGGTGTGTGTGAGGTGGTGTTGCAGGTGTGTGAGGTGGTGTAGGTGTAGGAGGTGGTGTATGAGGTGGTGTAGGTGTAGGAGGTGGTGTATGAGGTGGGGTAGGTGTAGGAGGTGGTGTAGGTGTAGGAGGTGGTGTGGTCTCGTACCTTTCGGTGTGCTGATGGCTCTTTTGTTCACAGCTCCTTTATCCATCACTGGAAACAAAGACACACAAAACACAGTCAGGGGGAGCTGCTGTCACTCCATCCCATAATATCAGCATAACGGATTCAACATGAAAACTTCATTCAGACGAGGCTCAGGGAGTTAATCATGTTTGTTTGTGCTCATGTGAACATTTACTTGATGAACATGTTGATGTGCACATAGAGCAGATAAGTAGAACATGATCAGAGGTCAGAGACGTATGAGAAGGTCACGTCTCTACAATATTCACATATTGGTCTTTATTAGCTCATTTTCAGGACCGACCGGGGGGACCGACCGGGACCGACCGGGGGGACCGACCGGGACCGACCAGGGGGACCGACCGGGGGGACCGACCGGGGGGACCGACCAGGACTATCGACCGGGGAGACCGACCGGGGGGACCGACCGGGGGGATCGACCGGGGGGATCGACCGGGGGGACCGACCGGGGGGGACCGACCAGGACTATCGACCGGGGAGACCGACCGGGACTGACCGGGACCGACCGGGGGGTCCGACCGGGACTATCGACCGGGGGGGATCGACCGGGGGGACCGACCGGGGGGGACCGACCAGGACTATCGACCGGGGAGACCGACTGGGACTGACCGGGACCGACCGGGGGGACCGACCGGGACCGACCAGGGGGACCGACCGGGGGGACCGACCGGGGGGACCGACCGGGACCGACCAGGGGGACCGACCGGGGGGGACCGACCGGGGGGACCGACCAGGACTATCGACCGGGGAGACCGACCGGGGGGACCGACCGGGGGGATCGACCGGGGGGATCGACCGGGGGGACCGACCGGGGGGGACCGACCAGGACTATCGACCGGGGAGACCGACTGGGACTGACCGGGACCGACCGGGGGGACCAACCGGGACCGACCAGGGGGACCGACCGGGACTATCGACCGGGGGGATCGACCGGGGGAACCGACCGGGGGGACCGACCGGGGGGATCGACCGGGGGGACCGACCGGGGGGGACCGACCAGGACTATCGACCGGGGAGACCAACCGGGACTGACCGGGACCGACCGGGGGGACCGACCGGGGGGACCAACCAGGACCGACCAGGGGGACCGACCGGGACTATCGACCGGGGGGACCGACCGGGGGGACCAACCAGGACTATCGACCGGGGGGGACCGACCGGGACTATCGACCGGGGGGACCGACCGGGACCCGGTTCGGTATAAAGCGGTAGATGGTGTGAACCTCCAGTGTGTCGTACCTGTTCCCTCCAGAGCCATCGATTTAGACTGGACATGACTCTCCTGCCTGGAACCTCGCAAGCACCTGATACAACACACACACACACACACACACACACACACACACACACACACACACACACACACACACACACACACGTCAATGCTGCCATCTAAATGCAGGAGAAGTGTCCGTGGTTCAGTGTCCTGTGTCTCTGGACTGAAGCCGAGCAGATCAGCGGTGATGTGGACGTACCGGTCGGTGAGCGGCGGTCTGGCCGACGGCGGGTTTGGTCGAGGCGGTTGTGGTGTGGCGAAGCTCAGCGGCAGGACGGGCCTCTGCCTGGTGGGGGAGCTCTGGACTGAACCCTGAGGAGACAGCAGAATCACAGCGACACCTTCAGGGACAGTCAGGAACTCAGAGACTCTGACCTGAAAATCACTTCATACAATAACTTCCTAAGAGATTTAGTCATTCTTAAACACCACAGGATACTGCTCACAAAAACAAACTACATGACTACATTATTGGTAATAATATAATAAACTGTATTTATTTAACACAACTATAAAAATATATATTTTTTTTTTTACTTAAGGAATTTCAAAATTCAATGAAAGCAGCTGTCGTCGTGTCGGAGGACAGAAGGTGTGACTGGCCCTGATCTCATGTAGCAGACGTGGAACCACACGCTGCAACACATGACAATAACATCGGGATCAATTCTCATTAATGACGCATTATTTCCAGAAGCACTGCCAGAAAACTAAACTTTACATCCAGAAAATGTTGCACGTGATGAGAGAAGTTGTGGTCGTGACGCCCTCCGACTTCCTGATTCACATCCAGCCTCATCTTTTATACAATCAGCTGAATCAGAAGGTTGTATTCAAACAAATCTGCTTTCAATTCTTCATGTTAGGTGGATCAATTACATGGAACATCCACCAAAGCCGTCAGATCTTGGATGTACGTGTTCATGTGAAATCTCCTGGTGGAAGAGCAGCGACATCACACTGCATGAGAGCATCTTCACCAACACGGCGTGTCGCTGCATCTCGCAGCAGCCGGGAACGGAGGACACCAAGGCAGAACCAAACAGACGCTCCATGCAAGGACAGAGTTCACAGAAATATTCCTCTAATGTCAAACAAATCAAGCTTTTTCCAGGTTAACACACGTCATTATTAAGGCTTCACTAAATTATTGTTTAATCTGTTGCTTATTTTCCCAGTTAATTCAGTTTACTGATGTGACCCAGAGAAAAGCAGAGAATCCTCACATGGGGTTCATGTTTCTTCAACAAATATCAGTTTCAGCTCTAATGATTTTATTCTAGCAGCAACTGTTCTGAAATACAAACACATTTTCACATTTTGGTTCCAGTAAGAGTTTTTTCTGACAGAATATTCTGTTTTAACATGTTTAATGAGTTCTTTGTAAAGGTAATAAAACACAATGTAATATAAAGTGCTCGTTCCATGTTGCGATCGTGTCCTGCCTCACCTGTGCAGCAGGTGTCTGTCCGTCCGTCAGGCTGCAGTTGTCCATCTGTTCCTGCATCTCTCTCTCCTTCTCCGCCGTCGCCAGAGCAAACTCCACTTCTGCCGCCAGCTGCTCGTCTCCAGAGAAGAACTGCTTGACCTCGGTCCTGTAGTGCTGCATGGTCACCTGAGGAAACACCAAGGTCGTGTCAACGTGGAGCGGAGAACACAACATCTGGAACAGCTGCAAAAAGGCTCACAAGATGAAGGCCATGTGTAACGTTGCAGATTCAGATCCTCCGTTTACCAGCAGATGATGTTCATGAAGAAGCAGCTGAGTGGAAACATGAACTGAACCGTGTTGGCTTTGTTGTCTGAATTACATTTGGATCCTGAGGAGGTGGAAACATCTAAAGCAACTCAGTACAGAGGTCCAGACACCGATACTGCAGGTATCAAACACAGCAGCTGGAGAAGTCTTTCCCCATGATGCACTAATCAATGCAGAGAGACCATCACCATCAGGTCTCACCTGGAGATAGGTAATGAGGTCTCTACTGGAGGTAGGTCATGAGGTCTCTACTGGAGGTAGGTCATGAGGTCTCTACTGGAGGTAGGTCATGAGGTCTCACCTGGAGGTAGGTCATGAGGTGTCACCTGGAGGTAGGTCATGAGGTCTCTACTGGAGGTAGGTCATGAGGTCTCTACTGGAGGTAGGTCATGAGGTGTCACCTGGAGGTAGGTCATGAGGTCTCACCTGGAGGTAGGTCATGAGGTCTCTACTGGAGGTAGGTCATGAGGTCTCACCTGGAGATAGGTCATGAGGTCTCTACTGGAGGTAGGTCATGAGGTGTCACCTGGAGGTAGGTCATGAGGTCTCTACTGGAGGTAGGTCATGAGGTCTCACCTGGAGGTAGGTCATGAGGTCTCTACTGGAGGTAGGTCATGAGGTCTCACCTGGAGATAGGTCATGAGGTCTCTACTGGAGGTAGGTCATGAGGTGTCACCTGGAGGTAGGTCATGAGGTCTCTACTGGAGGTAGGTCATGAGGTCTCACCTGGAGATAGGTCATGAGGTCTCACCTGGAGGTAGGTCATGAGGTCTCACCTGGAGGTAGGTCATGAGGTCTCACCTGGAGGTAGGTCATGAGGTCTCTGAGGACGGGGGAGCGCTTCTGCTCCAGCAGGTTCTTCAGGCTGATGATCAGAGGAACTGTATTCTGGATGAAGGCCTTTTTCTGCACCTGGAGGCAGGAGAAGATGGGACTCACCTCAAAGTTCTTTCTAATGCTAGTTCACACTAGTGCTGTGTTCCGATGTGTTCCAG
>NW_027185450.1:852500-862500 GCF_022577435.1 Embiotoca jacksoni | reverse complement strand
CTTCTGTGCGACCTGCAGGAAGGCTTTGGCCATGGTGGCCATGTTCTCCTCCTTCGCCTCCTCCCCTACAGCGTCCCCTGGTGGAGAGGATATGGCCTGCAGCTTCATCTCCTTCAGACTCAAAATGTTGAAGGTCTCTGACAAAATGTCTGCACCGTCGGCGTCCAGAGGCATCTCCTCGTCGACAAAGCCCACTGGGACAGGAGAAGGGAGGACGGTGAGACAGACTGATGAAAGGCTGTTGGTAAAGTTGACACTGCTCGTTGTTCATCAGCTGGATGTTTATCTTCCAGCTGGAAAAGATGGAGGCACGGCGGCGCTCTGTTGGCCGTTGAAGAGGTCTGTTATGTGTCTTCCATCCATATGCTGAGTCCGACAGGTAATATGGTTTCAGAGTTGGAGATACTTGTAGATGTAGAATATGACATTAACACACAAACTACCAACATCTGTAACCTGAGGAGGTGCAGGAGCTGTTCTATAGACTCCAATGGTTTTTATATAGCATTAATCCAATTATTAAAATGACTAACATTAAAGCCTCGTTAAACGCTGCAGGAAGAGATCCTCATTGGAAGCCGGTATGACGATGTACTCTATATAATATTCTGGAGGGAATCCTATGAAGCCATGTATGGTGAACTGAATCACTTCCTGTTGATTTGAATGAACCTGTTGTGTTTGTGGTTCCTGAGCAGGTGTTGGAGGACCTCATCGATCTCCTTTGTAGAAGACACTAAGTTGTCGTCGTCCTCCTTGAATACTCCTCTCAAGAGTTCCGTTGCTGACGTAGCTTGATCTGCAGAAACTTTAACTTGCAAATATCTTGATAACTTTGATCTATATTGTTTGATAATTCAACTTCCTGGTTTTCTGATTTCATTCTCCAGTTCTTTGACTCTCCACCTGTTCTGTCTTTCTTTTTACATGCGTGTCCAGTAATATACTGTATTTCCTGATGTTGAAAAGGCCAGGCTCACTCGGACTATTCCGCCACACCCCCTCGGAGTGGTACGCCCCATCGCTCCCTGTGTCGGGCAGCTCAATGGTGATTTGTCCCGTCACTTCAGTGGTGGGCTGTGATTTCATGAACCCCAGGTTTATGGAGGCCACAGTCAGCCAATCTCTTCTTTTCACCTGATGTAAGCTTTGGATGCGTCCCATTCTTCAGCTTTCCAGAGTTTTAAAGGTTTCATCCTCTCCATCTTTTGAAATCTGCTCTACAGCTGCATGATCGCATTTATTGTTTACTATTTATGAAAAAAAAAACCTTTAATGAAGACGAATCTTATCACTCAAGACGAGAAAAACAAACATCAAATAAGAGGGATCCTATCTGTGGTTACTCACCTAAGATGGTCTGGTTGATCTTGTTGGTGATGTTGAAGCGCTGGGCGTCTGTGAAATGCTCCAATAGGAAGCGGTAGATCCGAAAGCGCTTCTCACGGTGCTGATCTCCTTTCAGGGAGAACCGAATCTTTTCTCTGCAAAGTTTAGAAAAATAAGGAATCAACCAACAGAAAAAAAAGAAAAAAGCAAAGCAGAGAGGAACGCGAGCTGAACCGATGCAGCTTCCTACCTCTCGCTCTGAGGGAACTTGTTGTAGGACTTGTGCTTGCTGTAGGAGTTGAAGTGGAAGATGCACTCGATGAAGTGCTGGCTGAACATTTCTGGGTTCTTCTTCAGCAGCAGGTGGAGCAGGCAGTATTCACACAGACTGGCAGAGGAAACAAGAGGCGTTCAGTGACAACACACTGACAACATGTGCACACACACACACACACACACACACACACACACACACACACACACACACACACACACACACACACACACACACACACACACTGCGGGAGCACTTTATTAAGTACAGCATCATTTATTTTAAATCAGGTAGAAACCTCACGGAAATGTTTTTTAAGAGCGACTCAGTGGCCCAGAGAGCAGCACAAACATTGTTCCAACAACAAACATAAACAATACAAACAGACACACATTAATACGCAGAGACAACATCCATTTACAAAGACAAAGATCCAGTTATAATCCATAAACAGGTCACTTTGTCTGAAACAATTTCATTCAGATCAAAGTTTCAAGGGAAACATTAACAAGGTGATGAAAACTTATTTTTTCCACCTGAGAAACATAAACAAGGTGTGGCCGTTTCTAAATCAGACAGATGCTGAAAAATTGATTGATGCCTTCATTTCTAGCCGACGACTGCTGTGATGAATTTTTTACTGGCCGACCGAAGAAAACAACAGAGAGACTTCAGCTCATCCAAAACTCTGCAGCTGGATTATTAACCAGAACCAAGAGCTCTGGCTGCTCTGCACTGGCTGCTTCAGGTCCATCTGTACAGCACACACTCTACATAGTTTAAAAATCAGATGTATAACTACAACCCCGTTTCTGAAAAAGTTGGCACGCCATTTAAGTTGTAAATAAAAACAGAATGCAATGATTTGCAAATCATGTAAACTCATATTTAATTGAAAATAGACCAAAGACAACATATCAGATGTTGAAACTGAGAAATATTATTGTTTATGAAAAATATATGGTCATTTTGAATTTGATGGCAACAACACATCTCAAAAAAGTTGTGACAGGATCAACAAAAGATGGAAAATTTGTGTGACGCAAAAAATACAGCTGGTGGAACATCTCATAACTAGTCAGGTTACCATGGCAACAGATCAGTAACATGATTGGATATAAAAAGATGATTTCAGAGAGGCAGAGTCTCTCAGCAGTGAAGATGGGGAGAGGTTCACCACTCTGAAAGACTGTGTTGGAAAATAGTTCAACAATCTAAGAATAATGTTCCTCAACGTAAAACTCCAAAGAATTAGTGGATTTCATCGTCTACGGTTCATAATATCATTAAAAGATTCAGAGAATCTGGAGAAATCTCTGAACACAAGGGACAAGGCTGGAAACCAATATTGGATGGTGGTGATCTTCGGGCCCTCAGGCAGCACTGCATTAAAAACACTATTCTGGAGTGGAAATCACTGCATGGGCTCAGGAACACTTGTGAAAACCATCGTCTGTGAACACAGTTCATCGCTGCGTCCACAAATGCTGTTAAAACTCTCCAAAGAAGAAACCAGATAGAAACATGATCCAGAAACACCGCCGCCTTCTCTGAGTATATGACAAAGGAGACCCTGAACTCTTGAGCGGCTAAAATTATATCTTAGGCAATATTAGGACCACATTTCACTTTCAAAACTCCAGAAACTGGTCTCCTCAGTTCCCAAATGTTTCCAGAGTGTTGTTAAAAGAAGAGGTGATGCAGCTCAGTGGTGAACATGATCCTGTCCAACATTATAGAGATGTGTAGCTGACATCAAATTAAAAATGAGCAGATATTTTTCATAAAACAATAATATTTCTGTTTCAACTTTTGATATGTTGTCTTTGGTCTATTTTCAATTCAATATGGGTTAATGGGATTTGGAAATCATTGCATTATGTTTATATTTACATTCTACACAGCATCCCGAACCTCTTCAGACACGGGGGTTTAACCATTTCCGAAGCTCAAAGCTGCGTGTCTGTGCAGTGATGTACCTGGCGAGGGCAGGGACCGGGTCCACCAGAGCCACCATGAAGCGGAAGAACAGGGAACCTTTCCATTTCACAAATTCCTCCTAGAAAAAAAGAGCAGAAGAATTAGAAAGCAGCTTTGTGTTGTCTGCTGTCACTCTGGAGGACTAAAAGATGTTAAATCTTGAAATCATTAATTCCCAAATGAGTTAAAGTCATTGATGACGTCTATGAAGAACTTCTGTGATGTTTGACAAATACTGAAAATACTTGAAAATATGAAGCTGACTTGTGTTTCAAATATACTCCATCTTTTCTTTATATTATTTTATGTTAATGACATGAAGTTTCAACCTGCAGCAGGTTGGTCAGCATGATGAGAGTCTGCTCCCGGATCACAGCCTCGTCGTCCCGCAGACAGGCGGAGATGTTGGGGATGTAGTGATCCACGATGTTGGTGTAGCGAACACACAGATCACACATGATCACCACTACGTTGTTACGCACGGCGACCTCGGCGCCGACCTCCAGCTCCCTGGCGAACACCGGCAGGTACTTCTGCACCAGGTGCTCGTGCTGCAGACACAGTTTACCTGAAGCAGACACGCACAGATTCAACTGCCATGAGATCACAGCGCTGCATGAAGATGGTTGTCAGAAGGAGACGGAGGCGGCAGACGGCCAGTGGAAGGAGAAGCTACCGAGAGTGATGACTCCGTGGGCTCGGACTCGGGTCGGCAGGCAGTTGGCTTTGAACTGGGACAGAGGCAGCGAGACGGGCAGCTCCTCCCGACACTCTGTTCACGACCAACACAAAGAACACGGCAGCCATGTTTACAAATTACATTAATATACAGTATCAGCAGGTATTTAGATCATATTTAAGCAGAAAATCCTAAACTTTTATTAGGAACTCAAGCTGCTCAAAAGAAGAAGGGGAGAAGTTTGAACTGTAACGGGGAACCTACAAGCTCGTTGAAGTTCAAGTTAATCATACAACCTCCATTGCTGGTAGTTTGTGCCATGATGCCCGAGGGCCCCGACCAACCACACGGCCAGAGCAAAGCAAGGCGCAACTTACACTGCAGCAACATGTGCCATCAACGGTGTGATGTGACAAACTCAGAATACTTGGTCACAGTACTTCAGTATATTTTCGGGAGTATTTGTACTCGAGTTTGAATATTTCTGTCAACCTTCACTTTTACTTTACTACATTTCCTAACTAAATTATTTTTTCACTCCACTACATTTCTTCGTAGTCTGATCAGTCGCAGTAACAAGTACATCTTTCTGGTTGTAAATGAGGAGTTATTTGTGTTAAGAAAGAGACTTCTGTATGAAAAGACTTACTTTATGTCGTTAATACTTTCAGCACAGATTCTGCTGATTATATGCAAACATTGCGGCGTTTGCTTGAGTCTGTGTTACTACCTGGGGGTTAGGTCATCACTGGGATGAAAGACACAGGACGTTTGTAGCTCTGTGTTACAGATGTTGTGCAGCATCTGTTAAATCTCTACACACATAATGCGGCCGTCCTACTGGGTTTACTGGGCAGTATTTCAAGATGTCACCGGTGCCTTGAAGAACATGGCCCAAGCAGCGCAGCCTGGTTTACCTGAGGACTGTTCCCAGTCTGAGTCCTGGCTCAATACAACTCAAACGGGACACGTGAAGACTTTCAGAGCTAGTAAATGGAAGTACGCCTGATAACACAGAACCACGTTTCTAGATGCTCCATCAGAACATACAGTAAAAAACTACCTCACACTTAGTGCACCTCGTTGGACTTATTTATGCTGCTCTGCCGAGTCCTTTACTACAGGACATACTGGCCGCTGGATTTTATGTCTGACATTTATTACAGCGTGTCTCTGCTGTTCTGTTAATGTCTTCTAATTCTGTGTCTTTGATATGTTTTATGTATGTTTTTAGCTGCACATTTTAATAGTGTGTGGGTTCCTGGTCCTGAGAAACGTAAACTCCTTCCACTGTATGTGCATGAAATGAATGACGCATAAATGAACCTTGAACCTTGACGTCTGACTTTCACTGGTCCGGCCTTCCTACCTGCCAGTTTGTCCGAGTGGGTCGTGAGGACAGACTCCGCCAGCAGCACCGTCCTCTTGCCCACCTTGGCAGGACAGTGGAGAGACGCCACGCCCAGAGTGTGGAGGTGTTTCACCTGGAAGAGAGGACAGTGTTATCTGAAGTACCAGACGGGATGGCTCCTCCCACTGGCTCTGAGGAGTCATGTGACATGTCAAGTACGTCCACTCTGAAAAATCACAAAGAATTCGAAGAGACAGAGGCAAGAAAGTTTTAAGGTATATCTAAAAATAAAGATGAACCAGAAGAGAAGAAAACCAGGAAAAACAATGGATCCGGCATGGAGAGGAAGGAAGAAGGAACACACAAGAGCTGAAAAGGATGTTGAAGGAGGAACTCATGGACTTCAAAAACAACTTCTGAAATGATATCAAACAAGAATTCAACAATGTGAAGATGGAGGTGAATCAGACAGTAGAAAGTGTGATCGGGGAGGTTGGTCACTACTTTACAAGGCTGACTGAAGCAGAGCAGCGGGGGGGGGGGGGGGAGTCAGAGACAGCTGATACTCAGCGTGAGCAGCAGGCTGATGTTTATCCAACAGGAGCACCAGGTCCAGACTGAAACCTTGATCCTGAGGTCAGGAAGGTGTTCGGGTCACAAGGACTCACCATGAGCTCCTCGTTGAGGTTGTTGGTTCCATTCTCACTCAGGATGATGTCGGCTAAATAAGCCTCGCAGATCGAAACCAGCTCACCGCAGTGCTGGTTCAGAAAAGCCTGGAGACACGAAACCACACCCGACATGAGAAAACTACATTAAATCATGAGAAGGACAGACAGACATCATATTTGGAGAATATATTTAACTCTGATTGCCCCCAAAACATTTCAGGGAGGTACATTTAAGACCTACTGTAAACTAGCATTTTTGACCTGTTTGACAGTCATGGTGTCCAGAGTTTGAAAGTATGATGGAAAAGCAGCAGGAAATGATAAGGCTGAGAATTATTCATTATTTTATCACTTGTTTCAGGCCTTAGAAGCAATCTATGCCAGGATGACAGAAAAGTGAGAAATCAGGTCAAATATGAAATGAATGATTCAAGTTTTGGCTGAAGTCGTTACGTCCCGTATCAGAGAATGAGTTTCCTGCTGCCTCTGAAGCAGCAGCAGTGACTGAACTCCTGCAGCACAATCCAGTGTCACACCACTTTATATGTTCACACTGTCTTCCAACAGCCCACAATCACAGAGAAACCTTAGAGGTGCCACTGCTGCCTGTGGAGGGCAAGAACAAATACTGATCATATAAATACTGAAATCTAACATCTTTTAAGATCTTGTTATGAGGAAACTGAAGGCCATGATTGTTAAGACAGTTCAAGTTTGAACTGTAAAGAACTCAATCCTCCCGCTTTATTGAAGAGCCTTTAATAAAAGTTGGACAGTAATCAGTGCTGACTTAACTACTACTACTTAACATTTAGTTTATAGCTTTTTTAAGCTTCATTGATCAGTTTAAAACATTTGTTTTGAAAAGTAATACAAAATGAATCCAAACTAATTTATTTATAAAAATTTTAACAGGCTATAAAAGTGTTTGTAGCTTCCAGGTTTGAACAATGAGGCTGATGCAGAAGTGTCTTAAGCTTAAGGAAACTGCAGAAAACAACTTGACTAGAGTCCTGTTACATCATATATCAGCAGGTACAGTAAACTTTCAGCAGGCCAGATCAACAACCTGAGTCTGCTTGATGTCTTCTCCGTGGCCGAACTGATAAAGAGTCTCCACGGCAGCACTGATTACCTCCAGGGACAAAGTGAAGGTCTTCAACCAGGACATCAGGTCACCTAGAGAGACAGAGACAGAGATCAGGTCCAGATTCTTCCCGTCAATTCATCTCTGTTCTCCAACACTTACAAACTATCCTGTCTCTGGTGTCTTCATTCAAATGAGTGGCGATGTCTCCCAACACACTCAGGATGTTACAGCAGGTCGTCACGTTCACATCCTTTGAACTAACGCAGTAAAGAAGACAGAGGAATGATTGAGATGCTGGTGGATTCTCAGCTAGAGTGATAAAAGTATTAAATTGAACATAGCTGCTGTGAATGAATGTTCTGTGTCCGTCCCACCTGACCATGGAGTCCCAGGCGTCCAGGATCTTTCCGTAGGGCAGTCCGGGCGATGAAGCAACAACTTTGGAGAGCAGCAGCCAGGCGCCGGCAGCGTGCTCAGCCTCCGTGTGTGAGATCAGGTTGGTGATTAATGTGGCACCAAACTTCTTCTGTTTGGACCAGATGGTGAAGGCCCGGCTGAAATATCGGCTGGAAAACCAGCAGGACAAAATAAAAATCAGCCAAAACTCACATTCTTTTTGTTTTGACTACTTTCACTCTAAATACAAAAATAAAAGGATTTCACAGTTTCTGCTCAAAGATATGCGTCTTATTTTGTAAGAAACAAACTGGACCTAACCTGAGGTTCTGGCACTCGTGACAGAGGAGCCCCAACAGATCCCAGGCCAGCCTCTGACCAGCATCCAGGTGGCGGCTGGCAGAGTACAGTTTGACCTGGCTGAGCAACACCTGGTCCAGAGCCTCCAGAGCCTTGTCCTGCACGGAGCTCTCTGAGTCCACCACAGCCGGCACCACACCCTGCAGCCACGCCTTCTGCACCACCCTGCTCTCAGGTTTGGCCTGGTGGAGACAGGAAAAAACACAACTGTGTGAAATCTCTCCCATTTTTCTAGTTTGTCGACCAGTCTCCAGGAATCTATTGACATTCAACCAACGTCCATATTAGAGGGGCTTCCAATTTTAGCCAAATTCACGTGAACTTTGTTGAGGAGAACCTCAGAAAAGTTCTTCATTTAGAAGTTCTGCTGCAATTATGAACAAACAAAACCTGCTTTATCAACAAAAAGAACTGCACAGTCAGCAGCTCCTCAACAGGAAGTGACAGGGTTTATAGGAAATATGGTCTAATCATGAAAATTAGGAATGAAAGCACTGATTTTAACAGCAGACGTAGCCAACACCAACAACAGTAATAAAGATCATAGTTACAGTATTTAAGAAGCTCTTGGTTTCAGCAGATATCCAGACTCACCGAGAGCAGCTCTCCCACACACTGCAGGGCCTTCTTCTTCACGGACACAGCCGGGTCTCTGCAGCGGTCCGACAGCGTCTCCAGGTTCTCCCAGCTCATCGGGACCACACCGTGTTTCAGGAGACCCAGCAAGGCCTGAGGGAGGATACGGACGTCACCTGATCTTTACACCTGTCGGTGCACCGTCATCATTTCAAACTGTTCCACGTACCTGCAGGGCCGATTTCCTCACGTTAGTCTTCGAGTCTCCGACACGCCGCAGGAGGAGAGCCACGTTCTCTTTTGCTGCGTTTAAAATACACAATAACTCTTTGAATAATTTTCCACTTTTCGTGTGGATGTTCCCTCAGCGTTGATGGTGAATGGTGTCAATTGAAGCCATAAATTCCTCAGCGCTGCTTTATTGACTGAGTTTTCCTGCTCGCAGAGCCAACAAGTACCAGGATGCATTTCTCGTTGTCTAATCTTTAGGTGTTTCCCCTCGTAGCCCCCGCTCAACAAAAGGAGACCTGGTTATTGATCAGTGAGCTTCTGATTAGATACTGTAATGTTAGCAACTGCTGGAAGCACAAACACGTGTTGAGAAAACCACACGTCCAACGCTGCCATGTAACTCCACCAACACTAACTCTGCTCTCTGCAGGACACTTCTGTCCAAGTCAGGAGAAAACCTTCATGCACACATGTGAATCTCTGTCTGGGACATCTGTCCACGCTGGACTTCACTGCAGCACTGATTCACTTTCTGTTGCAGTTTGATCACAGATCCCATCAGTGTCTGTTCACTGTGTGCAGCTCAGCTCCTCTCTCTGCTCCTGCAGCTCAGCTCCTCTAATTCATATGACTGAACTGCCTCCTCATCCGTAACATCCTCCAACTTTGGGATGAAACCTTCGTTGTGGGAAACGTAGCTTGTTGCAGTACAAGTGAAGAGAACAAGGTTTTGTTGTGGTGCAGCAGGTGGAGCGCCCCCTGGTGAGACAGCTCAGGTGGAGCGCCCCCTGGTGAGACAGCTCAGGTGGAGCGCCCCCTGGTGAGACAGCTCAGGTGGAGCGCCCCCTGGTGAGACAGCTCAGGTGGAGCGCCCCCTGGTGAGACAGCTCAGGTGGAGGAACAGATTCTTCAGACAGACAACTTATTGAGGAGGATTTTGCTTCAATTGATGACATAAACTATCAACACTGGTTTCTTTCTTTCTTGTGTGAATATTCAAACAATGCTTGAAGATCTGTCAACAAAATTATACCCAATAACCACATTTCATAAATCAGAAGGA
>NW_027185450.1:832500-847500 GCF_022577435.1 Embiotoca jacksoni | reverse complement strand
TCAAACTGACTGATAATAACTGGAGACTCACAGATACGTAATTCATCAATTTCCTCACTAAATAAATAATCAAGAAAAATATATTCATCTCATTTGTTTAATTTGGTTCCTTTTCTCTACCTTTAGGACCTGTGTGAAAATCTGATGTTTCTGGTCACATTTATGCTGAAATATAGAAAACCCAAACTTCCAAACACAGAAAGTGAAGATGTAAAACTGTGTTTGCTGAAGGACTCACCTGGAAGCAGATATGCTGCAGGAGGATTTGCAGGAAAGGCAGCGTGAGCTCCTTCAGCTCATCCACCAGATGACTGGAATCATAAACACAGACATCAATTATCAATGAATATATCAAACACACCCTGCAGCCTCCTCGTCACGAACACAAACCATATGCTGGTTGACCGGAAAAACAGGAAAAACAGGAAAAACAGGAAGTGACGGGGTTTGTGAGAAATGTGGTGGTATCATGAGAATTAGACGACCCTGTCAAATGAGTTCATTCAGCCAACCAGCTGTAACAGACTTCACTTGGTTTTTGTGCATACAGTCTGCGTTGAATTAATGATTTAAAAAACATTTAAAGCTCTGATTTGTATAGCAGATGTTGCTTCTGTGTTCTGTTCCACTGTCACTGACCAGCTGCGTATGTTTTTAACTTTAAGTGCAATGGTTCTTTAAAAGTTCAGAAAAAACATTATAAACTGAAATACTTCCAGTTATGTCCGTGATGTGCAGCATTTTTTGTTTGTCACAGAAAGTCGTTACATAAGTCGTATCTGAGAAGAAAAAAAAAAGCATTTTCTTTTCCTCAATTTGCAAATTTGGATAATTCCTGCAATTTTACTACTAAAAAAGAAAAATCACATAAAACTTTGAAAATGTATAAGAAGTCGCTGCAAACCAAAAACACATGATGTTGACATTGTGGTGGCTTTTATAATTTATAACACATTTCTACAGATTAGTACCATTTAATTATTTCCAGTGTATGTTTTAGATGAGATAAATCCAACTGCACTTCTCTGTACGACCAGCAGATGTCAGTGAATCAAACACATTGTGCTGAACAAGTGCACCACGGCTTAAATACTGCTAATAACCACATATTTGATAAATTATGCAAATGTAACATGATAACACAATAAATTGCCTTTTTGTAGCTTCATTTTGAGTTTCGTAATCACTCAAGATTTTTTCCAGAAGCCAAATTTGAGGTCTTTTGCTGTGATTAATGTCCCAATCTTGTCCCTTTAAGCAGTAAAGAGTTTTTCCCTCTCTGAGCATTAAAAATGCCAAAAGATGTTAAAGCATCACATTTCAAAGTCCTGTATTAAACCACAATGAATTTAGCAGGTCGCCTCCAAAAGGTGAAAACAGTTTGATGGTTTTAGGACACATCATGCATCTCATGCTGAAACCTGTCGGCCAAACTGAGGAGAAGCTTTCATTCACTGCAGGTTGGTAAATCTTTTCACAGCCTGTGAACGTAACTGCAGATTTTAATTTCGAGGAGGAATTCTACACGTTGGTTTTACATTTCCTGCGAACACGTGTTTACCAGACAAACTGGAGGGCCCGGTCTCGGGTGGCGAGGACGGTCTGGCTCGGTACCAGGAGGACGGGCTTCCCTCGGTCGGCTTTACTCATCATCAGGATGACGTAGAGGAGCCTGTGGAACAAAGTCCTCAGGGACTGGACAGCACACACAACAGGTCCGGTTCACTGAAGCTCCTTTCACACCAGACAGGCAACAACCATCTGATGCTGCGTCCACACGTCAGTCTCATGTCTGACTGAACGCCACGATCTTACTCTCCGGTACAGTAAGATGTTTTTACCATTCTTTTAAGTGCATCTCTTGTTCCACCCTTTAAGTAATAAACGTTGTTATTCTATTGGACTAAGAAGTTAAAATCAGTTGAACAAACTACAAACTAGTGTAAAGAGCTGATAATAAAGATGTCGGTCTACTTTCCACTTTAAAGAAAGCCCTCATTCAACTACAATAATGATCTGACCAACTTCTTTTTCCTAATTTTCTTTCAAAAGCTGCAGTTGATCCAAAATGCTGCTGAGCGAACTGACAGGGTTTAAGAAGCGAGATCATAGTTCTCCTATTTGAGCTTCTCTTCATCAGCTTACTTCTTTCTGGTCTCCGTGTTTTGGTGAGCAGAGCAGCTGGAGGCCATAGAAGGACATCTCAGGAACGCTCCTCAGCTCGCAGACATCTCTGAGCACAAATGAGACGACTGTCAGCTTCCCTGAACTGCATTCATGTGTCAGCATGGTGGAGAGAGAAGTAGGAATACTCACCGAACAGCAGCGAAGTTGATCTCTCCAGTGACCGGCTCGAAGTACAGCAGCTTACTGAAGACCTGCAGAGGGAAGAGAAGGAGGTCACCGGCTGCCACACGAAGACACGTTGTTCCCTGCAGTCGTTACCAACCTGCATGCAGTGGCTGCTGCTCTGCACTCGCTCTTTGAGGGGAAACGTTTGCAGCAGTCTGAGGAGGCTTTGAACCAGGAGAGCAACAGCATCTCGGATCTTCATCAAGTCCTGGCCAGAGAAATGAAGCTCCTCTTCCTCCTCCTCCTCCTCCTCCTCCTCCTCGTCCACTTCCATCTGAGGATTTAACAGACGGGCACCGTCATTTGCACCAAAGCTCATTTTAACAAACACATGATTCTGGACATCTTTATCTGTGTCAAATGTAAATAAAATCAAAATGTAATGATTTGCAAATCTCATAAACCCACATTTAATTAAAAATAGACTAAAGACAGCATATCAGATGTTGAAATGGAGAAACCTTTTTGAGACGTGTTGCTGCCATCAAATTCAAAATAGGCAGATATTTTTCATAAAACAATTAAATTTCTCCATTTCAACATTTGATATGTTGTCTTTGGTCTATTTGCAATTAAATGTGTTCATGAGATTTGCAAAAAATGTCCCAGTGTCACTACTTTTTAGAAACAGGGTTGTAGATATATCCTGCAGCTCACCACAGGTCGTGTGAAACATCTCAGCATCCTTTAAAAATCAACCTCCAGAGATGAGATCTCTGCGGTTCAGAGTTCATCAGTCATCCTGACTTTTTATTCTTCAAATATGCGCGATTGATCAAAAGTTCCAGAAATAACTAGTTTGAAAATTCCACCTCACCGGAGCATTGTTGGAAACTTATCAAGTCATCCAGACATTTCAGTGTGAACGCCACAAAGTCGGCTGGATGTGAAGTGATGGCGTGTCCTACTGTCGCTGTGGGGGGGAGTGTCGTACCTCTGGAGTGTCTCTGCGCTGCAGTTTGGAGCGTTTGCCTTCAGACTGAGAGCTCTTCAGGCCATCCTTCTTGCGCCTCTTTCCGGCATCCTGAGGCCAGCAGTGAGAGCTCAGGTCTGAACACGTGTCCAACAGAACCTCATGGAAAGCCTTGTTGGCGATGCTTCCTGGGAGTAACGCAACAATCAGAAAAATCATCTGAGAAGAACTGCACGCACACAGAAAACTCACAACTCTCTCATATATAAACACACTTTACATTTCACAGCATGCTACAGCACTCAGTAAGCAACCACCACTTTACATCCCATCATCAAGAGACAGCTCTCACCCTGGGCAACAAGATCAGCAGGAAATACTACACATTTTATTCACATGGAACTGTAGACAGAATAAATAAAGTAGGAGTGTATCTCTGGCCTCAGGTGTGTGTATGTGTGTGTGTGTGTGTGTGTGTGTGTGTGTGTGTGTGTGTGTGTGTGTGTGTGCGTGTGCACGTGAGTGCGTGCGTGCGTGCGTGTGTCACGCCGTAAGAAATTAAGATCAAATCAAATTTATTGTAGTTAAGCACACTTGGTTTGGTAACAGAAATATGAACCACACCTATAAAACCACAGACATTAATACAGACACATTTTGGGATTATATGTAAAAAAGTATATTTTAAATAAATACATGATAATGAAGATTCATGATTCACACACAAGCAGTCCAGTGAAAATTCAAGCTGTTCATGATCTTCTCAACGTGATGAAATGTGTCTGCAGCCTTTGTCAGGTGTGTCCGTCTCACCTGGGATGGTGAGCAGAAGCAGGTAGAGCGCCGGCGGCGTCCAGCCCGCACACCCTCTGCTGGACGTCGGCTCCTTTGGCTTTTCCCGTCAGGACAAAGAAGGACAGCACGGCCACCAGAGACTTGACAGACATCCCGTTCTCACGCAGAATCGCCCAGACACTCTGCAATGCATCATGGGAGACAAACAGCTGCTACTAGACACACAGCAGACTCTTGGAAATTCGGTAATAGTTTGATTGCAAGTGCAATAAAAGATTAGGACAATAAAAAGCGATTGAGGCCTTCTTAGGCAGAACAAGGAGAGGAGATGAATTTAAAACATTTAATTAGTCTGGTATGTTATATATTCAAACACAGATGAGTTTTAACCACGTCTTCATCACCATGGAAACAGTGAAAACAGACTGTTTACACCTTCTACTCTTTAGTGACAGTGATTACATACTAATATGAAAATGAAATAACTATTATTTTGACATGTAATGTTATGAAGTACTGACAACACTGCAGTCATATTACTCATAGAAGTAGAGTCCTCTCATCGGGAGGTACAACTGGTTATTAAAACCTATTCCCTCAGTGACACTTGAGTATATTGGGGCATCATATTTAAAAACAAAGCTTCTGATGGAGTGTTTCATAACTTCTACTAAGAGACACAAAGATCAGTTTTTACCTGTGAAGCTGCATCGCTGCCTGCAGCGTGTTGTGTGTCGGGCAGCGTGTTGCGTGTCGGCAGCGTGTTGCGTGTCGGCAGCGTGTGCCAGTAAACACCGGTACAGCTTCCTGAAGGCCTTGTCTTTACTGGCTGCTACTTCTTCTTCCTCAGGGGTCTCCTCTCGGTGAACTCTAAGTCCCACACGGCGTCCACCCAGGCTGGAAATCACAAGAGTTATCACATCACCTGAAGTCACACAGTCAGCTGATAAACACCTGAGGACGAAGAGTCTTCATCGTCAGCTGATAAACACCTGAGGACGAAGAGTCTTCATCGTCAGCTGGTAAACACCTGAGGACGAAGAGTCTTCATCGTCAGCTGGTAAACACCTGAGGACGAAGAGTCTTCATCGCCTCCATGTGAGGATGTATCTTCATACACACGAATTTATGTGTATTGAATATTTCAACAACAAGGCAATTCAAAGTGCTTCACATAAAACCATTAAGAGCATCAAACAGAAAAGTCTGCGGCGCGCACACACACACACACACACACACACACACACACACACACACACACACACACAGGAGGAGGACTGTCTGTTAATCCAAGCTGCTCTGAATATAAAGAATATATAATGAATATATAATGAATATATAATGAATATATAATGATTATATAATGATTATATATAATGAATATATAATGAATATATAATGATTATATATAATGAATATATAATGAATATATAATGATTATATATAATGAATATATAATGAATATATAATGATTATATAATGAATATATAATGAATATATAATGATTATATAATGAATATATAATGATTATATATAATGAATATATATAATGAATATATAATGATTATATATAATGAATATATAATGATTATATATAATGATTATATATAATGAATATATAATGATTATATGTAATGAATATATAATGAATATATAATGATTATATATAATGAATATATATAATGAATATATAATGATTATATATAATGAATATATATAATGAATATATATAATGAATATATATATAATGAATATATAATGAATATATATATAATGAATATATAATGAATATATATATAATGAATATATAATGAATATATATATAATGAATATATAATGAATATATATATAATGAATATATAATGAATATATATATAATGAATATATAATGAATATATATATAATGAATATATAATGAATATATATATAATGAATATATAATGAATATATAAGTCAGTTTACCGAACACAACTGGAATGATGACAGACGTCGACGACGAAAAACTTAAACTCCCATTTATGAACCGGTTTCGCCTCGTTTAACGTCGAGTGTCGGTAACAAACGGAAGAACCGAACCGAACCGAACCGAACCGAGTTTGAGCTGTTGGCTTTGTTCTTCCAGGACAGCGGACATCGCAGCCGGGAAATAGACGTTAGCGACAACTTTGATTAAAAAACACCATCAAACATCTGACTTTACTCCGTCCTCGAAATCATTATAATGAAAGCGTACAAGGTTCACAAAACACTGTGTTTTACCTTCAGAAACTTGATTCAACTTCAGAAAGTGCAGCGCAGACGTCAGCTCCATCTTGTTTGTTTTGAATCATCCCGCCCGAAACTGTACTTCTACACATGCGCAGTGAGCACTCTTCAACTCTCTCTGCTCTCAGTACCGCCATCTTTTGGCCTGGAGTATGAACTGTTGCTTTTTGAAGGCAATGAAAAGGTTTAAAACGTCCTCCTCTTTCCTCCACGAGTTTAAAGGTGCTTTTCAACCTGGAACATGGAGCTTCCCACAACTTGAACCATATGAAAACTTGTGAGGAAATAAGGTGCATGTTTCTGCTTTTGTTTGTCTCTGTGTTTTAAAAACGGCAGATAGGACCAGAGTCAGCTATGGGTCAGCAGGCTCCAACAAGAGGCCTGCAGAGGCACTCATGCAATACATCCTGTATTTTAAATTGGGGAACTCTAAATACCTCATTATTACATATTAGCTCAGACTCACTGTCACCCCTGATGTGCAAAGAGGTATTAAAAATGGGATTGAATTCTTACAAATTACACCTTTAAACGTCAGTCAGTTAATGTACTGCGCTCGTTGTAATGTTGTGTTTGTAAATGAAGTAACAAACTGGTTTAGTTTATCCAGAGCAGGAAGGATTTGAAATATTTTAATATTTTTTCATTTTATGTCTGTTTAGAAAAGACTCAGAGTTAAATTAAGTCGTTTTTAACACTTTTTCAGGGTTTGTGAAGCTCCACTCTCTCCAGAGTTAAATGAACCCGTTCAACATTTGAAACATTTAACACGGAGTTAAAATACAGGTAAAGACACTAAAGACACAAATAACACATAACAATCTAGAAAGTGTTAGATTTTATTAAATCTAATTTTAGGAATATAGTTGCAGTAAACAAAATCATTTTTAAAAGTAACTTTTATTTTTGCCCTTTATCTTTTAAAGTCATTTATACAGTAGAAATAAAAGACTGGCAATTAAACTACATTGTGCAAACTTTGATGTGAAAAATTTTATGAGCTTTCAATATCAAACAGTTTTATTACAGATAAGCTCAGACATATCTATCATAATAATAATATAATAATAATTATATCATAAACCTTTCTTCACTTTGTAAAGCTCTGAATGGTTGATGGTGTCAAATTCTCTCTGAAGAGTTTGTATGTCAATTAAAAAAATCTTCAACTGAAAGTATATTTATCTTATTTGACAATTTTACCTGACATGAAACATTACACTAACAAAGTATTGAGAAAGTAGGAGAAATAAGAATGAAAAATAAACTTCTCGCAGAAGTAACATTAGATCCTTTATGGTCTCTGGAGGAAAGACTTCTGTTGTCTGATTGACAAGTTTTATTCTCCTTATTGCATATTTGGAGTTGTAAACAAACATCTCTAATGGATAATGGATCATCAGTCTATCGCAGCAAAGCACAATCATGGTCAGTCCATCCGCTGATCAATAATCACCAGCAGCTTTGTCACCAGATGAAGGGAGTTCGCTGTTGGACAATCCAATTGGTCAGATGCTGCAAACTCCGCCCCTTTAACTTGAATGTAGAGGCGTGGAGGTGGAGGGAGAGGGAGAGAGGGGGATGGAGAGGGAGGTGGAGGTGGACGGGAGGGAGAGGGAGGGGGAGAGAGGGGGGGAGGGAGAGGGAGAGGGAGGTGGAGGTGGATGGGGAGGGAGAGGGAGAGAGGGGGGAGGGAGAGGGAGGTGGAGGTGGACGGGAGGGAGAGGGAGGGGGGAGAGAGGGGGAGGGGAGAGGGAGAGGGAGGTGGAGGTGGATGGGGAGGGAGAGGGAGAGAGGGGGGAGGGAGAGGGAGGTGGAGGTGGATGGGAGGGAGAGGGAGGGGGAGAGAGGGGGGGAGGGAGAGGGAGAGGGAGGTGGAGGTGGATGGGGAGGGAGAGGGAGGGGGAGAGAGGGGGAGGTGGAGGTGGAGGTGGATGGGAGGGAGAGGGGAAGGGGGAGAGAGGGGGAGGGAGAGGGAGAGGGATGGGGGAGGTGGAGGGAGAGGGAGAGAGGGGGAGGGAGAGGGAGGTGGAGGTGGATGGGGAGGGAGAGGGAGAGAGGGGGGAGGGAGAGGGAGAGGGAGAGGGAGGGGGAGAGAGGGGGAGGGAGAGGGGAGAGGGATGGGGAGGTGGAGGGAGAGGGAGAGAGGGGGAGGGAGAGGGAGAGGGAGGTGGAGGTGGACGGGAGGGAGAGGGAGGGGGAGAGAGGGGGAGGGAGAGGGAGAGGGAGGTGGAGGTGGATGGGGAGGGAGAGGGAGAGAGGGGGAGGGAGAGGGAGGTGGAGGTGGATGGGAGGGAGAGGGAGGGGGAGAGAGGGGGAGGGAGAGGGAGAGGGAGGTGGAGGTGGATGGGGAGGGAGAGGGAGAGAGGGGGAGGGAGAGGGAGGTGGAGGTGGAGGTGGATGGGAGGGAGAGGGAGGGGGGAGAGAGGGGGAGGTGGAGGTGGAGGTGGAGGTGGATGGGAGGGAGAGGGAAGGGGAGAGAGGGGGAGGGAGAGGGAGAGGGATGGGGAGGTGGGGAGGAGAGGGAGAGAGGGGGAGGGAGAGGGAGGTGGAGGTGGATGGGGAGGGAGAGGGAGAGAGGGGGAGGGAGAGGGAGAAGGAGAGGGAGGGGGAGAGAGGGGGAGGGAGAGGGGGGGGAGGGGGGAGGGAGGGGTGGATGGGGAGGGAGAGGGAGAGAGGGGGAGGGAGAGGGAGGGGGAGGTGGATGGGGAGGGAGAGGGAGAGGGAGAGGGAGAGAGGGGGAGGGAGAGGGAGAGGGAGGTGGAGGTGGATGGGGAGGGAGAGGGAGAGGGAGAGGGAGAGGGAGAGAGGGGGAGGGAGAGGGAGAGGGAGGGGGAGAGAGGGGAGGGAGAGGGAGGTGGAGGTGGATGGGGAGGGAGAGGGAGAGGGGGAGGGGGGGAGGTGGAGGTGGATGGGGAGGGAGAGGGGGGAGGGGGGAGGTGGAGGTGGAGGTTTCCAGCTTCCCGCTCCTCCGTCAGCAGAGAACGTCCATCTCGGTCTCCTCCATGTTCTCCTCCATGTTGTTCTCCAGGCTGTACGTGGCCCACTTGTTGAGCCGGCTGTACAGCGGAAGTCCGTTGTTCTCCCGGTACAGGTAAACCCCGGTGACCCGGTTCCAGTCGGTGCTGCAGATTGGACCGGCCCTGCGGTGCTCCATCAGCTGCTCCTTGTCCTCCTTCTCCAGAGCCACGAAGCCGAAGAAGCTCTTGACGTTGTCCGCGGCCAGGAGGCGGGCGTGCGCGTCTGCCGTGCGCTCGAACAGAACCTTCTCGTTGGAGCGGTACCGGGACCAGTAGTCCTCCTGCAGGTAGCCCAGTGGAGACGAGCAGCGCTTCATGCAGAGCATCAGGAACAAGGTCAGAGACAGTCCGGCCACCAGCAGCCAGCCAATCAGCTGCAGAGAACAAGAGGCGCGTCAGCAGCTCATCAGTGCACCTGCAGCCTGGCTGGTGTTTACATATGAATAGGTGTATCCTCATAGGTCTCCATGGTAACGAGAAGCTTCCTTATAACCAGGTCACATAGCCTTACAGTGTTGAGGAGTCTGTAATAAGTTACAGGTGACAAGTTACCCTGTTAAAAAGTAATCTAGCTATTTCATTACTTACTTTATTACTTGTTACAATTCATTTACTCTTTAATTACTTTTCAAACAAATGTTTACATTTAGTTTTTAGGTTTTTTTCCAGCCTTATTGTCCAGTTTTCAACCAGTCAGAGTAAAGCTGCCAAGAGAACTCAACAGGGATTACTGTCAAACCTTTATTCACAAGTTCTTCAGTAAACTTGAAATAAAATTGAAATATTTAGATTTTAAAGGAAACGACTGAAACTAATCAGTCATGTCGATAACAGCTGATCAATAAGTGACTGCAGGGAATGAAGAACGTTCCCAGAACCTCAAAGCAGGTCAACGTGGACGGTAGAACCATCACTATCTCTCTCTTATCTGATGACATGTTGAGGCTGTTTGGAGAAAAGCTCATTCATTTGATTGACAGATGAATTAGAACAAGTTTCAGTTTGAGCTCTTACAGCAGTATGAACGGAGTCTGTCCAGATCAATCATTAATATATTCTACATATCAGATTTTTACTGAAAACATTATTTTCAGATGTAATCACCAACATCTTGAAGTGTAACTATTGTGTTTTTCTCAGAAAGTGTAATAGATTACAGTTACTTTTGTTTTGTAATTTGATTACGTAACTCTTGTTACTTCCCAACACAGCGAATGACCCGTTCACTCGTACTGACTCATCACTCCACCTGCTCCACCCTCTCTGCATCATCTGACCTCCACATCCACCTGCTCCACCCTCTCTGCATCACCTGACCTCCACATCCACCTGCTCCACCCTCTCTGCATCACCTGACCTCCACATCCACCTGCTCCACCCCCGTGTCCCTCGTCACCACACAGACATGAAGCTGCTCTTTGGCTGTCACTCCAACGGGTGGAGCAGGATGAACCCATCTGGATTTTGCTTACTTAGTTTTCCTTTTTGGACGGAGGTGCAAAACCACAAATGCCGAAAGAAAAAACACAACAGCAAAAGTGCTTTTCTTGTGTTTTGCACCTCAGTGCCACCGTCCTTTAGTGCTGGAGTCTCACCCTGACTGAGTTTATCTCTGTATGCACAAATGTATGTAATTAATCCAAGTTACATAAATAATTAAAAGAAGATTTTGTTTGAATGGAACCTTCGGATTCAGTAAATCATGTAAATAATGAAGTTGACTAATGTAGATTAGGTTGATTAAAACATTACAGCCGAAGCCATTTAATTCATGATTGGAAAGTAAATAATTTACACTCAAAGCTCCTGATGCAGTTTATTTACCAACATCAGTTTATTTACCAACATCAGTTTATTTACTAACAACATCAGTGACGTTTGGAGCACATGGCTGTTGTTAATGAAGTTGCATCGGGAGCTTTAAGTGTGAATCATTTACTTCTGTTCACTGTTCAACATGGTTCCAGCTCCTGATTTCAGTACAATGGATTCTTTGTTCACTTTGACATTTAATTCATGTCAGTTTTTGGCGTCTACGATGCAGGTTTCGGTATATATCATGAAACCACTTCCTCCATTGGGCAGCAGTTCTCGTAACACCAGGGGAAGAGTCATTTATAGAAACTGACAACACGCTGCACCATCGTGGTCTTGAAGGCGATGAGAGGAGCTGATCTGTTTGGCCATGATTGATGTAATTATCTATTCCTCCTACTTCACCACTTCAGTCGGTGAATGCAGTGTTTAATCTGAGATACCAGACAACAGTCCACACTGCAGCAAACATGACTTAGATTTGATTCACCACACTGATGGTTTCATTGCTGAGCGGACTGCGAGACAAAAACATCCCTGTGATATCCACTTAAAGCTCGTTCCACCATCTACAGAACTCACACCTCCGGACACGCCTGAAGTCAGAGATTAGAAGAAGAAACGAAGCATGAAGCACTCGACCACCTGAGATTCATATTTCAGTCGTCGATCAATTTCCGCCCAGAAGATCTGCAGCTCTGCTGGAACACTTTCCTTACAGGGGAATTTAGCCATGACCTCTGACCCCTGACCTGTGGGGAAGCCCTCCACTGCACCGGGGTCAACAAACTCACTGAGGGCACACGTGTACGCTTGGCCCTGCAGCAAGGAGATGACCGCCCACGTCAGCGGCGCCACCGCCGCCGCGACCGATGACGTTTCCCAGCAGCGTGAAGGCGGCCGCTCCCGACAGTTTGCGGCAGGTCCGGAGCCGACACTCGGACACCAGGTCCCAGGCGCTCCGGTTCATCATCACGCCGACCAGGAACAGAGCCAGCGCCGGGACCCCGATGGCAGCCAGGCCGTAGCGGTAGTTCCTCCCGGAGGAGCACGGGCAGTGAAAGGCGAAGACGTTGTATGCCGTCTGGCCGGCCACGGTGCTCAGAGCTATCAGACCGTTGAAGATCATCACATCTTTACTCTTGAAGAAGAGGGACACAAACTTAAAGTTCTCTGTGACGAGTGCAGCTGCAGCCATTTTTACTGGAGGTCACCGAAGAGCTGAGTTTGGTTTCCAGGCTGCAGAGAGAGAAAGGAAATGAAGGAGTTTCAGAGCGTTTCTGTTCTGAACACGAGACTTTGATTGTCTGAAGTGTGAACGGCTGTTTGGGGCCGAGTGTGGCTTCAGTTTTGACTTTCACACATCAAACAGACAAAAAACAGAAACAGACACAGAACGAAGACTCAAGTTTTTAAAACTGGAACAAAGAGTCACAATTAAATACAGTCATGCAAACTCACTCTGCCAGCGTCCTGAGGCGGGACGTGACTCAGCGCTCAGACTCCGTTATTAACATCCAGCACCGGGACATCTCGGGGATCGTGAGTCCAAAACATAGAATCTAGTTTGTCAGACTGAGATCCTCTTTTTGCTCTCAGCTTTGAGTCGTGTGGTGATGACTCAGTCAGGAAGTGTTCTCCAGTGGAAACAAAGAAACATGTGGTCTGTGAGGGAAAACATGTGGCAGAGCACACAGCAGTATGGTAGTAAAGGGGGAGGAGCCTGAACAACCGGGACACGCCAAAACTGTTAGCTCGATAAACTGTTAGCTTAAAAATATAAAGTGGACAAATAATAAATAAATTATTATTATTATTATTTATTAATAATAAATAATAAATGAAGTGGACAAATAATAAATACATAATTATTAATAATAATAAATAAATTATTATTATTTATTCATATTAATAATAAACAATAAATGAAGTGGACAAATAATAAATACATTATTATTATTAATAATAATAATAATAAATGAAGTGGACAAATAATAAATAAATAATAATTATTATTAATAATAATAATAAATGAAGTGGACAAATAATAAATAAATAATTATTATTATTAATAATAATAAATAATAAATGAAGTGGACAAATACTAAATAAATTATTATTATTTATAATTATAATAATAATAAATGAAGTGGACAAATAATAAATAAATAATTATTATTAATAATAAATAAATTATTATTATTATTATTTATTAATAATAAATAATAAATGAAGTGGACAAATAATAAATACATAATTATTAATAATAATAAATAAATTATTATTATTTATTCATATTAATAATAAACAATAAATGAAGTGGACAAATAATAAATACATTATTATTATTAATAATAATAATAAATGAAGTGGACAAATAATAAATAAATAATAATTATTAATAATAATAATAATAAATGAAGTGGACAAATAATAAATAAATTATTATTATTATTAATAATAATAAATAATAAATGAAGTGGACAAATACTAAATAAATTATTATTATTTATAATTATAATAATAATAAATGAAGTGGACAAATAATAAATACATAATTATTAATAATAATAAATAAATTATTATTATTTATTCATATTAATAATAAACAATAAATGAAGTGGACAAATAATAAATACATTATTATTATTATTATTAATAATAATAATAATAAATGAAGTGGACAAATAATAAATAAATAATTATTATTATTAATAATAATAATAAATGAAGTGGACAAATAATAAATAAATAATAATTATTATTAATAATAATAAATAATAAATGAAGTGGACAAATACTAAATAAATTATTATTATTTATAATTATAATAATAATAAATGAAGTGGACAAATAATAAATAAATAATTATTAATAATAATAATAATAATAAATGAAGTGGACAAATAATAAATAAATAATAATGATTATTATTATTATTAATAATAAATAATAAATGAAGTGAACATTCATTTTGACCGATCACGAGCTGCACGTTGCGTCTTCTCTCCTAACGATCTCTCCTATGATGTCTTTACACATTAATATCTTGATCAATGTTATTTGTGCATTTGTGACTCATTACATGTGATAACATGTTTCCTACATGTTACAAGTATGTAGTATTACATGTCTAAAACTTTTGCCCTTATTTTCCCCGTCATGTGATGAACATGGGAGCTCCTGTGATTCTGCTGTGAAGGCAGATATTCTTCAACATGGAGGATTCGTCCTGCAGATCATTCAGCCTGGTGAGAAATGAATGAAGATCAATGAGAAAACACGGATCACGGATCAGCTAACAGCAGCAGCAAAATGTGCAGAAAGAAGAAACTAGTTTCTTACACATCGAGTCAAAGAGTAAAAATATGTCATTTCTGATTCCAAAATGTAAAGTTTGACTTTTAAATATGCAGGAATATTTTGTCCTTTTAGGAGCAGCAGAGCTGTGAACACACGTGACCTCCATTAAATCTCCAGATGGAGTTTATCTGTGTTCACTGAAAACATCCAGCTGCTGCAGACCAGCTCAATGGAAAACAGAAACAAGAACCAAAAGAAGCTAAAACGCTCCACATAATCATGCTGTGTTGGTTTGGAGCTTTTTATTTTAATGGATTTTAAAACGTACCTAAGAATACCTCATATAAAGATGGTCGATTTGTACATTGTTAACAGAAAGGTTTATTAGAGCATCTTTAAAGCAAATGAAATACAAAGAAGTACAAGAAGAGAAGTTTGTCTGGTTCCAAATATCTATTTGCATGTTTCCATCTGCGTGAGTCCGTGTCAGGAACATGTATGTAAAGCAGTCTGGCCACAGACCAACATTCAAATGAG